>NC_064304.1:28348318-28438158 GCF_023373825.1 Bactrocera dorsalis | reverse complement strand
GCAGAAAAGTCCAATCAATTATACGCTCAATTAAGTGCACCGAAATATGGGGAGCACAAGAAACAGCTAAAACTCGTCACTACCTTGGCTTGTATGCTTTCTTAGGCGGCGCAGCGCTTGGCGGCATGTTTCGTTGTCAATTCGCTCTATTTGACGGCAGGTAAACAGACACGCTGCTAACTTGCTAAATGTTTCAAATTTGTTATTGTTGATGTTTCTCGCACAAGTTATGGCGCTGTCTGCTTGCCGGTGTTGTTTGCCTTATGCCGGCAATGGCAATGCGCCGGCGAAATTATTTCTTCGGCTCTGTATGAAAATATGTGTTATTTGCTGCTTCTTTCTTTGTTTTTAGTTAAGGAAAAATTGCGCTCACGTAGAACATGGATAATTATGTTGGACACAGCGTGAACTTGAGGTAACAAATTTTAAGGAACAAACTTTTCAAAGTACAATATTTTATTTTTAGAAATTCATTGCGAGCGTGTGTCACTTTTGTATGTCTTTTTGGACAAAACGTTGGGGATATACAGCTGAAATGTAATTGGCAACTGGTGAGCATAAAGTTGGAATTCAATGAAATTTTTGGCATTTGAACACAGAAATTTAATAATTTCAATTCGGTTGAACGTTCTTGAGAAATTTTTTCTAATAAACTGTTATTGAGAATTGATCGATATTTGTGATAACAACACCGTAGATTGTTGTAGATTTGTAAATTATAACCAAAGGTAATCCAAAGAACGAGGTAAATTCGAATAACGCAGAAAAATAGTAATTGAAGCAGTCATCAGAATGTCTGTTTTACACCTCACTTAATCGTAGCCGTAAGAGTAGTGCGAGGATTAACGAGAAGACAGCAACAAGACAGTACCACTGAAAAATTTACCCACCACCACCATCTGAAAAGTGTTCTTTTCTTGCCGATAAGACAGTCTTCGCTTCCTTCTGAGTAATTGCGTCTTTTGTCGACCGTTTCTGAATCTCTGGGGTGCACCACTACATACATGTTTCGCCAACGATCACGAAGCTGTGCACACACTCATTCAGATTGCGCTTAAACAACAGCAGATACTGTGAAGAGGTATTTTGGAAGAGCTATCTTAGACAGCATCAGATACTATAGTGAAGAGGTATCTTGGATGCGTTTGTTAATAAGTGTAAGCCAAGCTTCCACAAGCCGTCAAACCAAAAATACGAACTCGACTCCTCTGATAGTTAAATGCAATGGAAAATATTTACTACTGACACTCTCTTTACGGATCATGCTCTTTAGAAAAGTAAAAACAATCTGTTACTTCAGTCTTTTCAAAACTTCATTTGTTACATTGTTTAATTTGCTGCCACGCACATTCCTTCGGCGATTCGCTATTTTGTTTCACGTCAAATATATTAACTAAAATGTCTGCTCTCCTTGTTATTGCCACTACTGTGGCAAATAATTTGAAGGTCACAACCGCCAAACATTTAAAGCAGCAAACGAATTAAATGCAATTGACAGTTGCAATTTCAAGCCAACTGTCAAGCAGTGAAAATCCCCGAATGTCACAGTGGTTGCAATGCACCACGCATCGCTGATTGTTTCGCTTCCAGCACAAACCAACGCATCGAATATCAGCGCAAAGAACAAGCAAGAAAAAAACAACTACAAAGTGAAGCGGTAAAGCTAGAAAATGCATGGAGAAGCTCGAGACCACAGCTCGATTGCCGAAAACCCAAAGCGAAAAATCTCCATTGTCAAGTATGGCAAGGATTGCGTATCAAACGATATTTAAAGAATATCCTCAAAAATCTAAATCCGCACTAAGGCAGCCGCAAGTGTATTCAGAAAATAAATCGCGAAAAAATTCGCTGCTTTTTCTTCTATTCCGGCTGCTTCTTCCTCTATTGCTGTACGCATTGCGATGTCTACACTTGTCTTGTTGTTGCTTGTTCCACAAGTCTTTCGGTAGAGTGTGCTTCAAAATCGTGTATGCGCCGCATTGCTCGCCGCTTGACGCGCGGAAATCGCTGCCATTAAGGCGTGTGTGCAGCTTGCTTCGGCGGCGCGGCTATTCGGCGATTGGATCTTAAGCAGCTTTACGCATTTGCACGCTTTTCAAGCGCATACCACTTTGCAACATTTCAACTGTGGATTTCCCACACACTCACGCACTCAGGAACAGTTATGTACGGAGTGCTAGTGCGCCTCTCTCCTTATTTCGCCTAGTTAATATGGCGTACTGTGTTGCAACATCGAAAGGCGGCAAGTACAAAAATGCGGCGATAGTTGCACGCAGCTATTGGCTCAACATTTTCAAGTGTCTGACTAGATCTAAGCCGTACTAGAGATGTCTAGCGGAATGTTGTGTGCATCTTAGGTGCTGTTTATCGAATTTTTCACTCCCGTTTTGTTGTTGTTGATTGACATTTTTTGCGTTTCCGCATATTTTTGCTTAATTTTCAGACCCGCATTGGAATTTTCTGTGGAGCAAAAGTTTAAGTTTTTCTCACTTCCCTTACTTTTTTGAGCACAACCTTCAAACAATGCATTGCCTTTGTCGTAGTGGACACCAATACCCATTTTATTAATAATTATGGGTTCTACAAAGGCTTACTATTTCTTTGATTCAAAACTGAACTATACTCATTTAACTTTCCATTGATATGGTAACATCTATATAAACTAGTTAACAAAAAAAGTGTGCTTGTCCCTTACCGAATGGAAGTTGAAGAGAAGATTGCGTCGCACATGCACTGATAAGCACAATGGTACCCTCTGTTTGTCTCCAAATTACACACAGCCTGCAAACCCTGGAGCAGATGGATAAGTTCCCGCACACATGGTACATTCCCAAGTAAACAGGACTTCAAAAAAAAAAACAGAACAATGGGTTCTTCGGCAAAATCCTTTTACTTTATTCTAATGCTTCAATACAGCTTTTTGCATGGTCCAAAAGCATGTCGAACGAGTGTTTTAGCTCGTTGTCCGGTATGACCGCCAGTATGCCGGTGCAAGCCTTTTGAATAGCCTCTACGTCTGCATACCGCTTTCCTTTCATGGGAAAATGCATTTTTCCGAAAACGAAGAAGTCGCACGGTGCCGTATCAGGTGAATACGACGAGTGGTTAATGGTTGAAATGTGATTTTTGGTCAAATAATTGGTGACAAGCGTTAAATCGAATGCTGGATTCCGGGCAATTTTTCGTCGTCAGTCAATTTGTGCGGAACAAACCGTTAAAACCATGAATTTCAATGATGATTTCGGCTGATTTTTGATGAATTCGCACAGTTTCGATGGAATTTCCAGCGATCATGGATTTTGATTGGCCCACATGTTGATTGTCATTTATGTCCTCACGACCACTGTGAAAACGTTGAAAACCACTCATGCACTCTGCTACGGGATAGGCAATCATCGCCATAAATTTCTTTAATCAATTGAAACGTTAAAGTTCAAAAAGTCGGTAAAAGTTTTACCAATTTTAAAACAAAATTGAATGTTGACTCTTTGTTCGAAGCTCATTTTCGCACCGATAACACAAACATGCTGACACTTAAAATGCACTGGACAATCAATAAAAACAGCACATTCTAACGCACCAGTCGACATATGGATGGCGCCACTAGAGGGCGCTAGATTCAAAAAGTGTTTACTTTGGAACGCACCTTGTACAAAGAATATTGGTTGGCGAGTTTTTTCAAATATATTGAAATTCCCTAAACTATATTCGAAGTAGCAAAAATTATATTTCAGAGAGTCCATCTTTCACATCCTTTTTGCTGACCTTTAGCTTCCTTAGGTATCGTTGGCTTCACAAGAAAAGATACAAGGTATACAAAATGAATACGAAGCTCTGTAGCGCTTTATATAGGGAGATATTTTCCAACCTAATATAAGCGATTCAGTCAATATATAGTAAGTGTGAAAATATTTATAATACCCATGGTTCTGTCTTGATTCCAACAAGATAATCATTCGCTATCTTGCAGCAGTAACAACGAATTTTAACAGAAGGACAAAGGCGAAAGCGAAAATCTGATTCACTAACAAATTCCGTTAGACTACACCAATATCTACACATACATTCGTTAAGCAACTGTAAGACAACGCCAACGCCATCTAGTGTCCACAGTGCGGATTAAATTAACAGAGCCGTTCAAACGGGAATGCCAACATAATGCGCCAACCGAAGCGAAGTAGAAGAATCGCAAACTGAAGGGACAACCATGCAATCGGCACATAACGGACAATGCAAAGGAGTGCTGGAACTCACACACGCATACACATACAAACACATTTGAGTGTTGAAAGGTTCACAGCCGAGCTGGAACTGCAGAAAGTCACCATGAAACGGACAGAAATGACAAAATCATCAGCGCAAAGTGCCGCTACAGCATCAGCTCTTTCACACGGACTGTTGCCAGCATAATACGGAGATGTTATTAAGGACGCTGCTAAGGACAAAGACAATTTGGCGAATTCGTGAATGAAATTACACCAACAGCCAGCAGCTAATAATGATGTTAGTCGTGTGACAATAATGACGCTGGTGGTAAGCTAAAGGCTTACTGCGTGATATTCACTGTTGATGTAAAAGGAATATGTGCTCATTGCACTTATCTCATATGCTACTGAAATACTTTCGTTTCATTTGACGTAGCATTCAGATTCTCTGTACTTTTTTTTAACTTAACTTCAAATGCGATGTTCTTGCAACTCTTCACCGTTATGTGTGCATTATTTTAATGACTTCTACGAAATAATGTAAATTTTTTAGAACATCCTTTCTGTGAGCATTATCTCTGTGTAGCTCTTATGGTGCATTATGAATGCAAAGTATTACTATTGTAGTCAAGACAGGAAGACAGCACCGACAATAGCATAATAAATCTAATCAAGAAATGGAAAATGAAAAGATAAAACAAATGTATTCATTAAAATTTCATAAGCACACATACACTCGTATATATCACATATGTGTGTATGTATTTATCATAACAACTTTGTTTGCGAGTTCAGTTTAGTCTGTGATTTTTTTTGACGAATTGGATCCTAATAAAACTACTTTGTCTTCATCCATAATTTTCAATATGCAATAGTTACAAAACCTAAATTTATTTTTATTGATCGTACACTTTATATACTGTCATACAAATCAAAAATCATCATTTTATGGAAAACTTGTTTATTTATCGAGATATGTTGGCAAAATTGGACCAAGGCAACGCAATACAATCACCAAACACAGTGTACAGATCGGACCACTAGAGTATATATGTAACTGTCGTACAATATCACCGACCAAAAAGGAATGGATCTTTTTATATTTTTTTTTTCAAAATAAATGTACTTATGGAGGGTATCATAGCTTCGTTGAAGCCGAAGTTATCAGTTTTTCCTCTATTTTATTTTCCTATCAACTTTTAGAGTACGTTATTAAAGCGTAAGCATAAGCCACACATGTCCTTGTAGACGTAAGTGAGGAGACACATCTTAACCAAAACAATGCGGCCCTAACTGACTTATGCAAGAGTTAAGGATCTAAGAAACCAACATCCTCTTTCCAAACTCGACAAGCAACTATCAAGTTGAACTGTTGGTGAACGAATGGGTTAATTTAGATTATGGATTTATATAAGAATAATGCCCTCACATATGTATTCTTTGTAGTAAGCAGGAGTATCAAAAATGTGTATTTTTATTTCGCTAAGTTAGTTTATACATATAGCAGCTAAATGATATAGGGGTCTGATGTAAATAATTTTTTCAGATATTGCCTTAAACCATAAATCATGGCAAATTTCTTGAAAAATATATACTATTAATATGCCACATACTAATAAAAAAATCCCTGAGTTTCATTGTGATACCTCACCAATCATATATAGTAAAGCCACCCAGATGTTATAGGCTTGTTACATGGGGGCTATCTTTATCTATTTATGTAGGCACAAAGATACTCTGCTATCACACACGCTCTCTCATTTTCGTTGAGATAACTCACATATTGGCTAATATATACGGTATAAAGTTACCTGGAAGTTCGAAAACCTTTGTATTAGGAATATGGGAGCAAAGGGAGTATTGACTCGATTCAACGCATTTTTGACACACAAACGTATTATCAAGAAAGTATTATCGCTGAAATTCTATTATATGTCTCAGACATTGACCGCTATTTGCGGTAAAAAGTCAAATATATGTATTGGGGTTTAAAAATTCGGTACTTTGTGGCTTGAACAGTTTTGGTTGGATTTAAACAATCATAAAGTGGCATATTCTTAAGACATCATTTGTGCAAAGTTTAATCCGGCTATATCGATTTTTTCTTGATACAAGGGAAAGTACATAATCAGATGTAATTTAAAATAGTGTTGTATGGGAATGAGATTTTGTCTATTTTCCCACTGTTTCATTGGAATATCAGAATAATTTCAAATAATATAGGGTGGGTTATCTAAAACGTTATCTAAAATTTGAATTACCTATATTTCGACATTGGAAACGTCAAATACAATTTGGAAAGTGACAGATATTCAGTAAAAAGTCTAAAATTTACGCAATGGGTCGCTATTCACTAGAAGAGAACTGGGAAATATGAACAGATTGGGCAGAAGATCGTTTGACCGAGGATGGTAAATTTTACCGAAAAATCATCTTTTCGGACGAGGCTCATTTCCACCTCGATGGTTACGTTAACAAGCAGAATTGTCGCATTTGGGGCACAGAAAACCCGCACGTAATCGTCGAGAAGCCAATGCACCCAGCACGAATCACTGTATGGTGCGGATTTTGGTCTGGTGGAATCATTGGCCCATTTTTTTCGAAAATGAAGAAGGAACCGCTGTTCGCCGTGGTGAGCGATATCACGCAATGTTAACCGAATTTTTTTCAAGCAAATTGAAGAAGAAGACTTTGGTTCCAGGATGGCGCTACGTGCCATACAGCAAACGCTACACTCAATCTTTTACGCCCTATCTTTAAATTTAAAATTGTTTATGGCCCACCCGTTAAATTTGGTAGAAATCAGTTGTTCCAAGCCCATCGTATAGCTTTACCCTAGCTTTTATCAGACTCTTTTATACCAGCTAGAAAGTATGTCTCTGACGTATTTAGTTATTTATTTACCGCACTTTTAGCAGTTTTTAAAAGAACCGTTATATGACGAGTGGGTAGGGTTATGGTCCGATTTCATTCATTGTCAGACTATCGGTAGGGGTTTTGGTTTGTGGATGTTATCATGACAGTATGTGTGTCTGAAAATACATGGAAATGGTGTGAAAAGCAAGAGCATGCCAAAATTGCTCGGAATATTAGCGTAAATTTCAGTCAAATTATAAACCACGATTAAGTAAAGAGCTCTGTAATTTCTCGCACAGTTATTAAATACATGAACGCACTAGGTCTCGACCTATGCTTATCTACAAAACTCATATCTGGCAAAAGTGTATTACCACCAATTGATAACTACGGCCTTTTTAATAAAAAAACCCCAACATTTACTTAAAAAAAAAGTTCGAAAGAAATATATAGTAAATCAGAGAATGTTCAATTTGGACAGCATTGATGGATGTATTTATTAATGCGCACAAAAGCTTGGAGATTGACTAATAAATATAATAAAATGCGTAAATATAATTATTTGAAATCATAAAATTCTTAATGAGATCCCATTGTATAAGCTTAGAATCAAGAGATAACACACAATTTATTGCAAATGATTTCTTTTTATTTTTCGTAAATTGCAAAACAATCACCACAAAATGTTCAACATTTCCATTTAAAGCGCTCTTCCTTATAATACGACAGAGGAGAAGAGAATGAAAGAGCGGATAAGTAAAAACTTTCGAGCAATGTCAGTTGTCAAATAGATTTAGCCATTTCCGGTGCGCTTATTCCCTAAACTTTTCACGCTCCACCTCTTTAGTGCCTCACTACAACGACGCAAACCGAACAGAGTAATCCCTGTGCAGTGAATGTTGTCGTTAACATTGGCAGCCAAAATCATATTCGGTAAATGCCGCAGGATATCGTCAATAAGGGATTACTCAACGAATGCAGCAAAAAAGTAAAACGAAACACGAGGCAAGATTCTGTTGTAAGCACGAAAGTTGCAACATTGACTTTAAAGCAACAACAAACAAATACCAAGAAGAATATGCAACAAAAAGTCAAATGTGTAGAAAGCAAAAAATGTTGTCTGTCAGACTAAGCTAAAAATGTTCGAACCCACCGGGTACTAACGAATGACCCTGGCGATGGAAAATGTTAAAAGAGTCACACGAAAATGCGAAATAAAAGCAAAATGTGGGTAAACCATGCGAAATACTTGGAAATGCTAGCAGCTTTAGATCGGCTACGAAAGGAGTAGGAAAACATGGAAAAGATGTTCAGAATAAATAATAACCAACAAAAGCGACAGAGCTAAAATATTTCCACGAATTAATTGTCAAAAATGATCAAGTGGAAAAATAATATTTTTTAAAATGGTCGACCTGGAAAATAAACATGATAGTAAACATGGATTTCTAACAACTCACCACTACTGGTTATTTTCAATCGCAAGAACAAGAGAGAACAGATTTTACTTCCCAATTTAGGTATTTAAAACATTTCAATACAAGCTGACAAAAACTATATTTCATTTGGGAAGGCACAAAAATTATATGTTGCTATCTGATCTGGCCTCTGACCCTTTAAAAATTCGCAAGACTTTATTATTTTTCCAGGTTTTCATATCATACACTCTCAAAATAACTATCACTATTCATCAATATTTAACTTGTCGCCTTCAAAGTAATCCTCCACATATGTAATACCCTTATGCCAACGACTTTTCCAGTAGACAAAACACTTTTGGAGGCCATAACCTCCGTCACCGAATTTTGTTTTATTTCTTCCATCGATTGAAAACGGATTTCCGACGATTGTTGACTTGTTTGCATACCAAACTGTGTTTATGAGTTTATCACTCACCTGCAGTTGTAATACTCTCCATGAATGTGAAATCGGAATTCGCACGATCAGGCATGTCTGAAAGGACCTGTTTACGGTACACTTTTTGAAAAAAAATTTGCTTTATCGGAACGAGTCGAGTAAAAACGCATTTCATACTCAAAATATCCACCAAAATCATTGTCGAGCTTTTCCGTCAGCTCTTTAATACTTGCCTGACGTTTTTCAAGCACCATATTCTTAACTTCAAATTTAACATATTCATCAGTTGAAGAGGTCGACGTTCGTCCAGAACGAGGTATGCCGTCAACGACCTCTCGATCGTTTTTGAAAGCTTTATACCACTCGTAAGCTTGTGTTTTTGATAAAACTGAGTCACCGTATGCCTTTTCCAACATTCACAATGGTTCCGCAGACGAAATTTGGTTAGAAATACAAAATTTGAGAGAAATTCTTCATTCGATATTTTTATCCATTGTAGAAATTGCAACGCACTACTGAGATGTACCAACTTAGCAGCTTCTGTAAACATATTGGTAGTTTTTCCCTAAATAAATAACCAGATCCATTCCGGTAACATAAACCCGGTTGAAGTGTTAATATAATAGCCTCCATATTTGAAAAAAAGGTTGCTCGGTATTGATTCATGTTTTCATCTGCGGAGATTGTAGTAAATAGAGAATGAGGGCTTTGGTAAGGGTAGATGAAGTTAGTCTGGATATAATCTATGTTAATTCATGAATCTTTTCAAAGATATTATACATACAATCTCACTCTCGAAAGTGTCTAAGAGCTGTATGAAAAAAAGTCTGCGTGTTCTGATATTTCGAAACCCTACTTACAACACAACCCAGCACTATGAAAATACAGGCTGGCAGAGACTGCCAAGCTCAGCATATTTCCACTCACACCTAAAGGAGTGACCCTTTAAGTGGCATTTTTATGCTTGTGAATATGAATATGTGAGTTTTTTTGCTATGCCTGTGTCACATGCACTATTGGACTTATGCTGTATTTCCAATAATTTTCTTTATTACAGTGCATCCCAGTTGCCCCAAGCATTTTTGATTTTCTTTTTTTTGCTGTTTGTTTCTGTTAAAAGCCATAATATTTTTGAAATCTCCTCTCACACAGGCTTATGGAAAATCCTTCGCCTTAACACTTAAAACCCCAGCACAATACAAACACACACTCACACAAATATACCGCAATGTATGCATGTGTGTGTGTGTGTTTCAAAACAGCAACCTTTCAGCTAAAGCGAAAGTTCGGCGCTTAATGGCCATGGGTGCCACCAGGACCCGTAAGTGAATTCATATTTCATATGCAACGGGCTTAAAGCATAAGCAGAAATGAACATACTTACATAAATACACAAGAGTTGGCGACCAACAGTGCTGTACATATATATGTGTCCCTGTTTGTGTTGTCTTTGTGCGCGTCGAAATTGTGAAAACATATTCTTTCGCTCACTTAACTTTTTGTTGCTTTCTTTGTTTTCATTCTGTTTACTCTACCGCCACTGCTATTTTCCCCCCTCACAGAATCACAAAGTGAAAGACGAATGAATGCACTTCAAGCTCTTTCGGTTGCCACTCATTGATGACGCCGTGTGGCATGGCGTGGCGTACAAAGGCAAAACACATACACAGTTGCCATATAATGAGATGAAAGCTTCACGAAATTATGCCATCTTCTTGTATTATCTACTTTTAGGCGCACAGCAGTCACACCCAAGCGATGACCGCTTGTATGGTGGCGTAGTCCCTGCTGATAGTCGTTGGTAGCGGTAATGAGGCGCGCATTTTTGTGGGGTGCAAGCTGAGCTTATATGGCACATACCACCTGGCTTTTTAACACCGCTGCACTTGTAGGAATGACTGACTGACTGGGTTTCCTTTCATATGCTGTTTATGTGTGTTAAGTGCGCGAAACAAATGATTGTGTAATGCACATATAATATAAATATCGAATTTGTAAAGATTCTTTGATATGCTCACATTTTCATGTACATGAAGGCATGTTGCCACTTTCCTTCAAGGCTTACAAATTCTTCAGAATGTAGGTAAGGTCACTAAGATATATTGGTAGTAGTATACAAGTAGCTGCATCAATTTAAGTTGTGAGGTCATATGTATATTACTAAATTGATTTTTTCTATTATTATTGTTAAAAAACATGTGCTTATATTTATTTTATTAATTAAATTTATAAAGAGTATACTTGTACTACAAGTATATTTCAGCGCGAGGAAAGAGCTAATGCTTCTTCATGTGATCTCCACAAGTTGACTGTGTACTATTTTTCAGTACAGCAACTAAAAACTAGATACATAGATAGATACGAAAAATGAGGCTTTGTACTGCGACCTATGGTCTATTGTGCCTTCCCTCATTTCACATGTGGTTACAAAGGTCCAGCATCCGGAACAATTTCAGGAGCCTGCTGGGCGCGACTGAAGTGGTGTCATCCCTATCCACGTAGATGGAACCTAGTGCCTTGAGCTTGCTTCTTCAGATTGCTGGACAATCCAGAATTAAGTGTGTTGGCGGGCTGTTCAAAACTCGCAACCGGCAGTTTGCGCATGAGAACAGCTGTGCGGCGTATCCCCGCAAAACTTAATACGGCTGTGTAAACTGACGTTGAGCGGCACGAAAAGCTCCGTCAGGATCGGGAAGGACCTCTCCGAGCCGTTCGATACCAAACGAGGTTTCAGACAAGGTGGTCCCTATCGTGCGACTTTTTCAACCTGCTTCTGGAGAACTGCAGAACTCAACAACTGCTGGCGTATGCCGATGATATTGATATCATGTCTGGCAGTGAACGAGGGCAAGACGAAATATCCTCCTGTCATCAAACAAACAGTCGTCGCACTCGCGACTTGGCACTCACGTCACTGTTGACAGTCATAACTTTGAAGTTGTAGATAATTTCGTCTATCTTGGAACCAGCGTAAACACCACCAACAACGTCAGCCTAGAAATCCAACGCAGGATAACTCTTGCCGTCCTGCTATATGGTGCAGAGGCCTGGACGATGTCAACAACAGATGAGTCGACGTTGCGAATTTTCGAGAGAAAGGTTTTGCGGAAGATTTATGTTGCTTTGAGCGTTAGCAACGGCGAATACCGCATCGATGGAACGATGAGCTGTATGAGATATACGATGATATTGACATAGTTCAGCGAATTAAGAGACAGCGGCTACGCTGGCTAAATCATGTCGTCCGAATGGACGAAAACACTCCAGCTACGTAGCGAAAAGAAGAACGACTGGCGCGCTGTTGTTGACTCGGCTATAATCGCATAAGCTACCTACTTATGCTCTGCACCATCGTTTACCACCGTAAAATTTTGGGCAGCTGAATTTAAACGTGGTCAGCAGGAGCTTGGAAGATGATGAACGTCCTGGGCGTCCCAAAAACTGTAACACTAACGATACATATATACTATATTTCAGCGCGAGGAAATGCTTCTTCAAGTGTACTATTTTTCAGTACAGCAACTAAAAAATAGATACATAGATTGATACGAATAATGTCTGTTGTGTATGGACCATGTATGAAATACCATGTATGTATAGAATACCATTGGTTTGGATAGTTTGGTATGCGATTACGCAAGGCCTTCCGGTTTTTCGAGCCGTCAGCGTACCATTGAATAGTTCTTCCTCTTAGTAGTAGACGAGCCTTTGCAGCTTCGATAGTCAAAGGCTTACTGCAGACTGCGTTGCCTTAGATGCCAAAGCAACTGTTCCATAAGCGACTATGTCCTTACAATCATGGTATATAGCTATCTTATGATACCTAGCTTTCATAACCAGGATCTGCTTGGCGTCGACTTTGGACAATGTTAAATCCACATGCCTACTTCACCGTAAGGTTCTGATGTGAGGCCAAGGAATTTGACATCCTTAGACACCTCTAACTTCCTGCCATCGAGTGTTAGGCGCCTCAAGCGCGGATGAGATCTTTGCTTTTTAAAATAAATAACAGTTTTTTTCTACTGTTCGATATTTAACCCGACCGTATTGCACCATCCCTTTGTACCACGTCACAGAGAGTGTACCCAAATTTACCTCGAGCCATTATGTCAGTATCATCGGCGTACCCCTGGCATTGAATCCCATTGCGACGGAGCAACTCATAGAGCTGATATACATATACACTACATGCACATTCCACACACACGCTCATAACTGTCAGAACATTTGCGTGGGTGCATGCTGCCTTCCACAGCAGGGGGGATAAAACCCACCTTTTGAACAGAATTTTAATCAAAAGCATCTATCCATCTAGATACGACCCGCCAAGTTCTTTTCTCGAATGCCTTGATCACACTTGCGTGAACGTATTATTTAAAGGACATTCGATATCAAGAAAGACGCATGTCGCAACCTCGCCATTATCCAGCGATATAAGCTTCTCTACGAACTGCTGGAAGCAGGAGAAATGACTACGATTGGCAGTGCGATCATCTAAAAAGTTGCCATCCGTTCAACGGAACGTTCTGCGATCACACTTGAAGCGAAGTCCTAGCACTGGCATTGTCCATGATAAAGGTCATTCAAACTACACCTTTATTTTCGAGATTTATTTCAAACTTATTAGAGCAGAGCCTCCTTTTCAAAAATTGTTTAAGCGCAAATGTTCCTCTTTACTATGTATGACCCCATGTAACCAGCTAAAGAATTATGGTGTGATTGCGTCTCTAATTAATGGTATTTTGTGGGCATGGTTCGGAACTACAATACTAATCTTCTTTTAGCAATAGAGAATGCGTATTCAAAATTAAGGAAGCTCGAACAACTGAAGAATAACAAAGTTTACTGAGCTTTACCAACCGAGATTTGTACCTGAAATAACTAATGCCGATATGTTATTGGGTTATATCGCCAAAATAGCAGCTTTGGTCGTATAAAATTCGGATCAATTTCGGTACCGTGGAACTGGATGTCGTGGTAATTATTCCGTAAAGCTTTATACATTCAGCATCATCTATTTGTCGACTTCAGAGCCTATTTCGCCTATACGATAAAAAATATTAAAAAGGAAATAAAATCCAACTTTCACCTTATAGGCAAAAACGTTAAATTTTTTAACTTTACGAGTGCGCGTGGGGGTTTGTTTTGTGTTATGATGACTGCATTCACATCTGCTTAAGTAGTTTTATTTATCTAAGCCAACAAATGTAAATACAAAAAGTGCAAAAGCGGAAGAAATGAAACTTTTTCTGCACATTTGAATACTAAATCTTTCATGAAAATGAAACCTTTTTGTGTGCTCATACAACTAACTAAATACGGATATGTATGAAATAACCATAGTACCCGTTAGGGATTTCAATGCATCGAAGAGTTTTACTACATTTATTAGATTAATAGTTATTATTTCCAATAGTTGGTTTATATAAGAGTTTAATGGAAATAAACTATTACTAAACGTGTGTTAGGATATTATTTCATATTCATGTTTCCAATTCAATATGCAGTTGTACTACCTGGAAATAACGAGCGAATGAGTGAAGCTCTTAAGGTTGTTGAGATTAAAATATAGTAGCCTAATTAATATATACTTTTTGTGTGAAATTTTAAAACATGCCTTTTATGTAAAGTCAACTTTTTCAACTCCTCTCATCAAAGCAAAAATCAAGTGCTGATTCTTGAATTACAAAAATTTTAAATTTTTGGAAAATTTTGTAAAACGGCAATATCATCACTATCCAAGGCAGAAAACTACACTACAAGCCAATTTAGTCTCTGTAGGAGAGTTAAAGAAGTACTCTATGAACAGAACTAACTTGTTTCTGGCGTATTCCTGACATCAAGAGAAAGAGCTCTATGCTTTATAAGCAACCAAAGTACCAACTTGGCGTCCTGATCCAGTCTGGTCCATATAAACAGCACGCGCAAGCAGTATCGATATACTTATGTTCACTTTTAATTTTTATACTACAACAAAGTTGCTAAAGAGAGTATTATAGCTTTGTTCACATAACGGTTGTTTGTAAGTCCTAAAACTAAAAGAGTCAGATATAGGGTTATATACATATACCAAAGTGATCAGGGTGACGAGTAGAGTTGAAATCCGGATGACTGTCTGTCCGTCCGTCCGTCCGTCTGTCCGTCCGTCAGTGCAAGCTGTAACTTGAGTAAAAATTGAGATATACTTGGTACACGCATTTCTTGGCTCCATAAGAAGGTTAAGTTCGAAGATGGGCAAAATCGGTCCACTGCCACGCCCACAAAATGGCGGAAACCGAAAACCTATAAAGTGTCATAACTAAGCCATAAATAAAGATATTAAAGTGAAATTTGGCACAAAGGATCACATTAGGGAGGAGCATATTTGGAAGTAATTTTTTTGGAAAAGTGGGCGTGGCCCCGCCCCCTATTAAGTTTTTTGTACATATCTCGGAAACTACTATAGCTATGTCAACCAAACTCTACATAATCGTTTCCTTCAGGCATTTCCATATACAGTTCAAAAATGGAAAAAAATAGGATAATAACCACGCCCATTTCCCATACAAAGGTTATGTTGAAAATCACTAAAAGTGCGTTAACCGACTAACAAAAAAACGTCAGAAACACTAAATTTTACGGAAGAAATGGCAGAAGGAAGCTGCACCCAGACTTTTTTTAAAAATTGAAAATGGGCGTGGCGTCGCCCACTTATGAACCAAAACCCATATCTCAGGAAATGCTCGACCGATTTCAATGAAATTCGGTATATAATATTTTCTTAGCACCCTGATGACATGTACGAAATATGGGTGAAATTGGTTCACAACCACGCCTTCTTCCAATATAACGCTATTTTGAATTCCATCTGATGCCTTCTCTGTATAATATATACATTAGGAACCAATGATGATAGCGGAATAAAACTTTACACAAATACGGTATTTGAGCTGAGGTATCCCTTGTGGAAAAATTGTCGTGATCGAACTATAACTTTTCAAGGTCCCTGATATCGAACACGAAGAACTCAGTGCCTAACCTAACCTAACCTAACCTAATTTTTCACCGAAAATGTCGGTAAGTCTCTCAGAATTTAATTCTAATTAATTTTACAACAAAATAAAAAAATGAGTAAATAACGGATAATGAAATCTCGATTATCACTTTATCATGCGAGAGTATAAAATGTTCGGTGACACCCGAACTTAGCCCTTCCTTACTTGTTGTTACAATCTTATTTATTTACATGTGAACTTGATATTTATGACTTCGTCTGGCGATTTTAACCATGGAATAACAAATTGAACAAGGATTTTGCTAGAAATTTGGTGTTTCCCATAGATTCACGGCCACGGGATTGTTGAAAATATTACACCAATATTTCGAAGAGTCTACTTTATCACAAACACATCTCTTTGAGTGACATAAAGCGTGCAGTGAAAGTCGTTAAATCATAAAAAACTTGCTTCATGCGAGTGATTGAATATTTTCGTGTTGCGAATAGGGAGATACTAGAAGAGCTCAAGGTTCATTATGGATCAACTCAAAGCATTTTTATACTCTCGCAACAAAGTTGCTAAAGAGAGTATTATAGTTTTGTTCACATAACGGTTGTTTGTAAGTCCTAAAACTAAAAGAGTCAGATATAGGGTTATATATACCAAAGTGATCAGGGTGACGAGTAGAGTTGAAATCCGGATGTCTGTCTGTCCGTCCGTCCGTCCGTCCGTCTGTCCGTCCGTCCGTCCGTCTGTCCGTCCGTCCGTGCAAGCTGTAACTTGAGTAAAAATTGAGATATCATGATGAAACTTGGTACACGTATTCCTTGGCTCCATAAGAAGGTTAAGTTCGAAGATGGACAAAATCGGCCCACTGCCACGCCCACAAAATGGCGGAAACCGAAAACCTATAAAGTGTCATAACTAAGCCATAGATAAAGATATTAAAGTGAAATTTGGCACATAGGATCGCATTAGGGAGGGGCATATTTGGATGTAGTTTTTTTGGAAAAGTGGGCGTGGCCCCGCCCCCTACTAAGTTTTTTGTACATATCTCGGAAACTGCTACAGCTACGTCAACCAAACTCTACAGAATCGTTTCCTTTAGGCATTTCCATATACAGTTTAAAAATGGAAGAAATCGGATAATAACCACGCCCACCTCCCATACAAAGGTTATGTTGAAAATCACTAAAAGTGCGTTAACCGACTAACAAAAAACGTCAGAAACACAAAATTTTACGGAAAAAATGGCAGAAGGAAGCTGCACCCAGACTTTTTTTAAAAATTGAAAATGGGCGTGGCGTCGCCCACTTATGGACCAAAAAGCATATCTCAGGAACCGCTCGACCGATTTCAATGAAATTCGGTATATAATATTTTCTTAACACCCTGATGACATGTACGAAATATGGGTGAAATCGGTTCTCAACCACGCCTTCTTCCCATATAACGCTATTTTGAATTCCATCTGATGCCTTCTCTGTATAATATATACATTAGGAACCAATGATGATAGCGGAATAAAACTTTACACAAATACGGTATTTGAGCTGAGGTATCCCTTGTGGAAAAATTGTCGTGATCGGACTATAACTTTTCAAGGTCCCTTATATCGAACACGAAAAACTCAGTGCCTAACCTAACCTACCTAATTTTTCAACCGAAAATATCGGTAAATCTCTCAGTGAAAGTCGTTAAATCATAAAAAACTTGCTTCATGCGAGTGATTGAATATTTTCGTGTTGCGAATAGGGAGATACTAGAAGAGCTCAAGGTTCATTATGGATCAACTCAAAGCATTTTTGTTATTATTTTGGGTATGAGATGTGTCAATGTGTCAATAAAGACCTGAATATTTTGTAAAAGCTAAGTCGAATATAGGAGATTGGTAGCTGAAGACCCCATATTCATGAAAGTCGTCATTAATGGTGACGTGACGTAAGTTTATGAATATGATGTCGAAATAGTCCAACTGTCTAGCAAATAGCGCTCTAAAAGTTAACCAAAAACGAGAAAACCAAAATTCGCCGAGAGGCCATTCCAACCGAGGCTTATAAAAATCTTTCGAAATTTAGATTAAGCGTTGGCATGCTTGTATTGGCTCAAAGAATTTTTATTAAAATACATGAAAATGTAATCTTATGCAGTCTAGACTTGGTGGTTAATGTATGTGAAATTTGAGGATTTAATAGAAAAGATTTTGTCAGTACTGGCCCGATTATTTGGAGGTAGACTTAATGAAAAATATCAAACCGAAATTACTTATAGAACTAGCATAATTATATAACTTGAGTGGTTACTTGAACGGCAGAAAAAATACGACTGGACGCATTGGTGTAGCTTTCTGTAGTTTCGTAATATACTTGTATGTTTACATCGGCGCAACGAGCATAAGAAAGTTTTTTATAACCGCTCCCATGCGGAATCGCTTAATAAATTTCGCCTGTTAATTTATCACATTCTTTCTCACACTATTGAAATGATCGTTGAGTTCTCTTTTGTCAAGTTTATTAGCTCTCTAATTGATAAGATAACATTTACATGAGAGAAAAAATATTGATTGTTATGATGATGTTGATCATTAGGATATTGTTTCTGAATTTGGTTCATTTTACCGAAAATGAATCATGAAGTCTACACTGATAAAGCTAAAATGGGATTAGCATGAAATATGGTTTGCTATAAAGTTTATGAGTTCGTTCAATCTAAAACTTTGTGACTGTAATTTTTGCCATAATATAGATAATATTGACAAAATCCCCGGTCACACATCATTTTGGAAAGATGGCGGGGAATTTCTGAAGTTCACAAAATCGACGTTGATTTTGGACGAAGGATCACATGAAATTGATGCCTAAATCAATTTATACGATTTCCAAAGATTTCCTACAGGGTTTGTGGGGATTGTCTGCCACCAAAGCGTTACTAGAGCCAAAAAGCACGACAAACAAATAACAGTGCTAACCGCAAACATTATTTACAAAAATAACAAAAACAATGAGATCAATCCGCACTGTCTATGAATTCGAAGACCACCCAAAGGGGGGGAACGCATTTAAAGAATCCACGTCAGAAACACATGCAGAAACACTATGTAGCCCCACACTGCGAATGAGGGTAGAGAGGAACTATATTTCAGACGGCGTGCATGTGTGCGTTTGCATAAGGAACGGTTATTGTGACTAACCGACCGACAAACTGCACATCACTTATATGCGCTTCACTACCGGATATGTGAGTATACTCACACCGAGAAGTCGCTTGTACTTAGGAAAGTGCTCATAACATAACAATGCGGTTGTTTTTCTTGTGGTCAATCCCTCCTACCCCTGCTCCCAACGTTTGTGCACTAAGCATACATGAAATCATAAAAAGCGTTTATTTTGTTGTCCTTTAGTGCTGCTGAATGTATTGGGCAGTTCGAATGGACGCTGCTTCTAAAAACACCCAAAGCCATATTTACAAAATCCTTACTTTATGCTTGTGTATGCTTGTGTGTGAGTATGTATGTCTATATGCCGATGGCAGTGTGTGGGCATTCTTATTGTTATAATGGACTTGAGCGCACACTCGCCAACCGGTTACAGCATAAGTGCGCTGTTTGCATGTGTTATTATAAGAACCGTTATGAATACGTGTATTTGTGTGTGTGTGTGTGAAGCCCACACATGCTTCTATTTTGCTTATCCATGTACACTCAAGCGCAACGAGTTAATGGTCAAGTGAGTGAATGAGTTTCATCTCTATTTCAAATTGCATCTTTATTTTCTCCTACAACATTCACAAAAGTAAAACGTAACAACAACAACAACAACTACAACAAACGCCGAGCAATTCATGTGTATTATAGTTAAACTTTACAACACTGTTTATGCCACATACACCCACATGCACACATACATACATATGTACATACGTAGTAAAACCCTCATATTCGAATAGTTGAAAGTAGTCATAACAATAACAACGACAAGAGCGCCGTCTCACATAATGCATACGTTTATAGGTAATATTCAAGTAGTAAAAAGTAGTAGCAGATTTTGTATGCACTTACAAATAATAGAGGATGCCATTATGAGGCATCGCCGAAGCAGTCAAGTATTTCATATCAAAAATGCTGAGCATTGGCTTATAAAGTGATACGGCTAAAAGTAGATACATACATAAGTACGAGTGTGTGCGTTTAGAATCGTGGTAAGAAAACACATGACCTCATAAGGTTGCAAATATAAAAGTGAGTATTATGTGCGCAAATAAAAGCAGTTTCTTTTATGGAACTGGCATGTAGCTCTTTGTAGCAGCAAACTTTTTTCCTTTTTAACAGACTAAATAAAGCTAAATTTAAGTTTAATGTTATAATATGTTATATAAGTGCAACAGAATTTCGTTTAAGTTTTCAAATATTCTTCGCTCTCAACTAAATATATAGAAAGCTACCTGTCACGACTTGCCTCACAATAACATGTCAATCGACACCTACCAGACCTGACACATAGATGGCTGCTAGCCCTAACCTTTAAAAAGCGCGTGCGTAAATTTTACAGCTGTCAGATGACTAGTTTTTGAATTATATCAAAGCTACTTTTGTTATTTAGAAAAAATGAATAAAATCGAATTTTGATTGTTGCTAAAATATTTCTTTTTTAAGGGTAAAAAAACTGTTCAAACTAAATTGGCACGATCACGAGTATTCGGACACTGCTCTAGGAAAATCAATCATCAAGAATTTATTTTTGTACAAAGTTTGTAAGTGGTGTAAAGACCACCGAAGATGCTGAACGTGAAACATCAAAAAAGTCAACAAAAAAATTTGGAAAATCGTCAAGTAAAGTTGGTCGTTATAACAGACACTCTACAGATATCAACAGATCGTTAAGATCATATCATTCATTAATAATTTGGCATAAGAAAGTTCTGCGCAAAGTGGGTGTCGCGCGAGCTCAGCCCGAGTTTTTGCGTCGATATATGACAATTGACGGCACTTGGTTTCACCATCCACCCGCTCATATTATCAATGAAGCTGCTCCAAAGCGCGAAAAAACGCAACAGACTGCTGGCAAGGTTATGGCCTCTGAATTTTGAATGTGTTATTTTTTATTGACCATATTGAAAAATGAAGGATCATCAACAACGACTATTACATAATATTAGTGGACAGCTTGAAGAACGAAAAACGGCCGCTTTTGAAGAAAAAGAGAGTGATTTATTAACAAGACAATGCGTCGTGTCATAAGTCAGTGAAAATGATCACTTCAAATAGTTTCCGCAATCACTGTATTCTCCAGACCTGGTCCCCAATTACTATCTTCCGTTCTCAGATCTTAAAAGAATGCCCGATAGTAAGCAATTTTCATCGAGTGAACAGGAGAAAACCAAAACTGAGGCTTATTTTAAATCAAAGAACAAAGCGTACTACAAAAATGATATCGATAAGCAATTTGATGGGGTTTCATCCTTGAGGAGAACAGTTTTGAATTGGACTTGTTACTTAAAATCTTTTCGAGGTACAAGATCTCTAAGGCACAGGTAGTCTTATAGATAACCGTTTTATAAAATGTTTTGGATATTAAGGAAGTCATATTTCAAATGAACAAAACTAGTTTTGATGTGAATATTGCACCTACTTAAGCAACAGGGATAGCAGACCTTAAGAAAAAACATTTTTCTTATAAGGGTCATTTGAACATTTAAGCGTAAAGATTACGATTACTTTTGAATGTTGACACAAAAAAACAAAGCGTACTACAAAAATGATTTTGAAAAGTAGGACGATCGATATAATCAGTGTATCATCCTTGAGGGGAACTCTTTCAACTGACTTGCTACTTAAAATCTTTTCGAGTTAAAAGATATCTTAGGCGCAGGTGGTCTTTTGGATAGCCGTTTTATAAAACGGTTTTATGGTTCGGTTATATGGATCCCGATTGAAGTAGTTTATAGAGTCAATATTTGCTAAGTTAGCTTTATTGGCAGGATTCGGAGATTTGATACTTTAATTACAAAATTTTCATATAATGTTTCAAACTACTTGTATATCATACATGCTTTTGCTTTCTCAATCAGTGACGATGGAATAGACGTTCTATTGCCCGATCATGAAAAATTTCGGATAGCAATTACACATCTGGAAAACAATAAAACGGCGGTGTCCGATGGATTGCCGGCTGAGCTATTCAAATACTGCAAACTGAAAAGGTGGTGCACTATCAGGTATGGTCGAACGAAAACATTCCCCACGATTGGAAACTAAGTGTACAATTTTACAAACTGGGAGTGACACCACCCAATTTTTGGTTTAATGTATATATCTTCTAAACCACGTAGCCACAATTGCCAAATTCGCTCACAATAAATTGCTTTAACACGCCTATCGACACTGTAAATATAAATGAAATCAGAAGATTTCATCCATTCCGTCCACTCCCCATATAAGGGTACTGTTAAAAACTGGTAAAAGTGCGATAAATCAGTGACTAAATATTTTCGGTTCAATCCCATACTTCGAGACTTGTTTGACCAATTTCGATTAAATTTAATTTTTCTTACATTCCTTTGTTGCAGTGTGTAAACCTTGCATGAACAGTCAATCAGTCACACGAATTTGAACCCGTTTCGTCATCCTAATCATATATTGAGTAGTCGAAAAAGTCTTTTCGTATTTCTAATCAAACTTTAACTTATTTGTACCATTTTGGTCGACCATTTTTGTCATTTTACCGCGAGAGACATTATTCCATCAGTGTAAAACTTTCATCAGTGTAAATCGAAATCTCGAAATTTCCAGAATGGAAGCGAGCGAACCATTGTTGTACAACACGTACTAATACATCGCCTTCGTGGCATTCTTCCTTTTTTTTAAACAAAAATTTAGAAATATTGCGAATTTCTTCATTATTTTCACTCATTTTTGAACAGCTGTAATTTTTTTTCAACTAACTCCGAATATATAATAAGTAGGTAGCACTGGAGATATATGTTTTTTCGATATATACATATTAGGGTGTTTTTTCTGAACTATTAATTTTTTTCAATCCCAACATGAAATTTCCTTGAAAATATACGTACCATGAAAAAATCTCTGAAAATGTAAGCCCTTAATATTAACTTTTAGGACTGGACCGAGGCATGTAAAATATGCATCTTTAAATTTCTATAGCTCAGAAGCATTTTATGGCATCGCTTTGTTTTTAGCCACATATTCCTCTACAAAAGTGCTCAGTGCGACAAAGTCGAAACTCACACCGGCGAGGTAATACGGTGCTCTAAACCCGATTTTTCCAAGAATTTCGCATATTTTTGTATATATCTCGTAAATGATAAGAGCTATAGGAAAAATGTACATAACGAGCTTGTAGGAAATTATATTTTCTACAAAAACGGTCTGACGTCTAAATCGCTATCATTAATACTTCTCGGGATATTCGGCTTTTTAAGTAAGGCTTTATAGAATTTTTATAGATGGTATGCAATAAAAAATCTAAAGTTGCCAAGAGAGCTTGCTCTTCTAAATGTATTTTAAAATTTGCTTACTATTTATATATTCGTAACATGACAATGAGCTCTCAATGCTATCCTTTGTCAAAAGCCAACATTTAAATTTGGTTGAATCTAACTTACCACAAATGACATGTCTTTATTTTCTTTACTTGGATAGGCGCTTTAAATATAAATACATTCACTGTCCATACCATCAAAATGTACAAAAGAACAGATGTCCAACAGCTAAGTTTGGGTCCGTAAAATTGGTGTGTTCGCTTAAAGACATTTTCCAGCAACAATGATACATTCGTTTTGAAATTTTTTTCACATTTTTATGTTGCTGCCTGTCATTCACCTGTTAGGGATGCTTATCAGCTATGCACACAACAAGCATCTCTTCAACTACTTTTGCGAGCAGAATTAATACAACACAACATGGATCTGCCAGTTAGTCAAGCAACAACATCAAATACTCGAATAAAAAATGAAAACGAGTGCCGTAACTGATGCATTGCTTAGTTGAAGCAACAGCATACTTTAGTAGCCGTTATGTACTAGCTTGTAGCGTTTTTCGGCCCTGCACTCTCGGAAGTACCTTTTCGCCGGCAAATGAGAAAATATTGCAGAGTGACACAAGAAAAGTGCCAAGCTGTGCGTTTAATTTAAGGGCAACGATTTTCCTGAAAAAAAACTTCGAAAAAGAATTTTTACCCTATTTTATACTACGACACTTTAAGCGCTTGGGTATTTCAACTTCTTTTCAAATTATGTGGATTTTATATTTAGCAAAACTCTCCTTTACTGTTTATCGTCGGATTCGGTGTGAAAATAAGATTTCATGCTAAACATGCTTTTAGCATTTCCTCACTTATCTCCAAAATAATTACTTAATGTAATCTCTTTATAAAGCTTTTTAAGAACCTGGTTCGTTAGCTGTCTAGTGGAATCTATTTTATTAATTTCGAGATGACCTCCTCTCCTTCTATGGTCCACACTGATGACCGAATTCTGTAGATAAATGGCATCTCTTATATATATATATAGTTACAAGCCATCTACTAGTAATTTCACTATTGTTAGTTTCGGTAATTTTTTAAAATTCTATTTAACGCATATCGCCAATGATGTCCGAACTTGGTTCATCCCTACAAGCTACCATACCGTTGGGCCACGTTTATCTCCGCTTTTCGCTATTCCACTTTCTTTCACTTTCGCTATGCACTTTCCGTTGTTTAGCAAGGCTTTCTAAATTTCTGGCGTCAACAATGGACACGGCTCTCAGCCATTTCTGCCTGCCACTCATATGAAATGCAAAAGTCATTGTTAGCAAGACTGGACATAGGTAGCTAAGTAAAAAGTAGAAGAAGATGAAGGAGAAAACACCAACACGTTGCATACTCAAAGCGTTTTCCACACCTTTGCGCCACTCAGCCTCACAGGCCGCTCGCTGTTGTCCAGCGCATAGTACCAACGGGTTATTTATAAAACTATAAGTATGTATGTATGTCGCTAGGTTTACAGGTTCATCCCCCGGCATTTGCATCTCTTGACCGTTTTAAAATGTCCGGCATGCACTTGACGACGTGTACGTAAAAAATCGTGTTGATGATCTCACTCGGATATGCATTAACTTGTTTTCGCTTTCCCAACCGGCCAGCCCCCCTCGTGTATACTTATATTAGACTTTGTCGCCATAGTATGCACATAAGTATATGGAAAATCGTAGCTGCGAAAAATGGGTGAACATGCTGCAGGTGTTGCAGTGCCATTTAATAACAAACACCTCTTGTTGCATGCAACAAATTATGCAGATTGCAAACTTGTAGAATTTTCAATAAATTTCTTATGCGAGAACAAGGCAAGTTGTGTTCAAAACAATGTATTTTGCAAAATTGGTGTTGTTTCTTTATAGCATAAGTTGGTTGGCTAAGTTATTTTTAAACTATTCTAAATATATTTTGACATTATAAAATGATGGGTACTTAAACCTAAGACTTTAAATTATTTTTTAAAAATTTCGGAGTAATTGCAGTTAAGCAATTCATCCATCCATCCTTCAACCATCGCGACTGAGACCATACTAATCCTGTTTTATTAATCAGGTATTATGGTAGTTGCAGAAATATGACTTCCTTAATATCCAAAACGTTTTATAAAAGGGTTATCTTCAAGACCACCTGTGCCTAAGAAATCTTGTACCTAGAAAACTTTTTAAGTGACAGGTCAATTGAAAAATTTCCCCTCAAGGATGATACACTGATTATAGCGACAGTCCAAGTTTCGGTATAATTTTCATAGTACGATTTGTCCTTTGCTGCAAAATAGGACTTAGTTTTGGTGATCACCTCTTCATTCGACGAAAATTTCTTTTCAGAGAGCATTCTTTGAAGGACTGAAAACAGAAAATAATAACTGGGGTCTAGATCTGGAGAATACGGTGAATGTAAAAGCAATACCAAGCCCAATTTATGGATGTTTGCCATCGTTTTTAATGGCTTGTGACGTGGTGCAATGGTTTGGTGAAAAAGCACTTTATTTTTCTTCAAATGGGGTCGTTTTTCGGCGATTTCGTTCATAAAATTGTCTAATAATGCGTTGTAGTAGTTGCTATTAATGATCTATCCTTTTTCAAGGTAGTCAATAAAAATTATTCCATGCACCTCACAAAATACGTACGCCATAACTTGTCAGCGTTTGTACACGCTTTGGAGTGGCTTCATTGTGTGCAGTCTACCCGGATTTCCGTCGATTGGACTTTGGAGTGAAATTGTGAAGCCAGTTTCATCCATTGCCACATACCGATGCAAAAACTCGGGTATATTATGCTTGATCATCTCCTAACATCTCTAAATCATCAACTCGTCATTTATTTTGGTCAAAAGTGAACTCGCGCCGCACCCACTTTGCACAGATCTTTCTCACACCCAAGTATAGGTGAACAATATGATATACACGGACAGTTGATATCTGTAGAGTGCTTGCTATCTCAAACAACTTCATTTTACGATCACTCAAACTTTTTTGTGGACTTTTTTGTTTTTGTCTGTAACAACTTATCTACTTCGGTGCTCGTTTCATCTCGTCTGAACTTAGCATATCGATGCTTGATGGTTTATTTTCTTAGAGCAGTATCCGGACACTCTTCAATAAGTAAAGTTTTTGCTTCAACTTCCGTTCAAAAAATAATATTTTATTAACACGCGAAATTGCTTTCTATCAATTTTTTTCACAATAACAAAAGTTGCCACACTCAAAATGTTATAATTCACAAAGTGATGATCCGACTGCTGTAATATTTACACACCCACTTTTCGAAGGTTAGCGATACAAAAAAAATATGGATTTAATTCTAGTAGCTATTCATCTATGCATCAGATTTTCAAATGACTTGATTCGGCTCTCTTTTTCCAATACATGTATATAAAGTTGAGAGAATATGCAAGGAGTAGATTGGGGCTATGAAAAGAATTTTCAGGAATGAGAACTCTCATTGACTAGTATGATTGAGCAGTAAGGGAGAATATCTTCGAAGATCGGAAAATTAACAGTTAAATGAAATGAAAGGGGCTGATATACTTGTTGGAAACACTATGATGAAAATATTGGTTTCATGTGTTATAAAATAGTAGTCATATGATATGCACTTGGAAACATTAGTATACTTATATACAATCACTAATATATAATTCACTAAACGTTACCATAGGAACTCACCTTTTGATAGGTCGAAATGGCGGCAGCTGCAATTTTCTTCAGCGGTAACACTTTGCGCTTCATTCGTTTCAAACGCTCTGCAAAAACGCCAGTCAAGCCTTTTATTTTGGGGGCGCTAAGGGTGCGCATGCGTGGAACTGCAGAATTTGTGTGAGGTAAATGTGCAGCTGGCATTGCATTACTGCTGACAGGGCTTTGCATATGCGGACATGTAGGAGGCACATGAATTGATGCCGCAGGCGCTGAGCCAACACAGCCTGCTGCTGATGTCGCCGCAGCCGATACTAAAGGAGGCAATCCAACCGATGAATTAGCTAGAGGCGCCACCGTTGGTGCCATTGTCGGTAGCTGCATAACGTTTGGCAGCTGACAACTAAACGGTAATAAAAACATTTGATTATTCATTGACGCATTCGAATTGGACGCTGCAGCGGGGCACATGCTCGTCAGCACTGAAGCGGACGTGGTAACAGGCGCACCGGTGATGTTAGTGGAGTAGCTGCCACATAACCAATTTGCGGAAGCGTAGTGTGGCGTTTGCGCTGAAGTGACGGTTGTTGTAGCTGTGGTCGCGGGCTGCGATGCTGTGATATTGCTTGGCATAAGCGCATTCATCGGTAATTGCGCCGCGTTTAACATTGTTGGTGGCTGTGGCGGTGTTGGCGGGGGTGGCACTGTAAAGGAAGTGGGCATAGTAAGCATTGCCGTTGGCATCGCAGTGTTGTTGCCTACTGTTGTGGCAGCACAGTGCCCGCCAAAACAGTTAGTATGGGGATTTGGCGCCGCTAGCGTCGCAACGCAATTAATTGGTTGACATGATGAATGCATGTGCTGCTGTTGTTGTTGTTGTGGCTGCAGCTGAATTGTCGGCGCTTGCGGCTGGTAGTGCGCCTGCGCATGCAAAAATGCACGCTGTTGCTGTTGTTGCTTCTCGTGGCACTGCGCGCATATCGATTGCTTGCTGGCATTTGTTGTATTTATGCTGGTGTTATTGTTAGTGTTGCCACCAAGTGTGGTTGGCTGCGTATAAGGAGTGGCATTTACCCGCGCCGCACTCGTTGCAGTGGACAGCTTTGGCGCCTTTGGCCCGTGCCAGCATTGCAGCGCGCAAGGTACCAAGCCCACCAGCTGCATGCCACCAAGGTGGCTCGCTTCGTTCAGGTTTGAGGCAGCTATTTTGAAGCAATAATTCACCAGTTATTTCTAACAATATTCTGAAAAAACGGAAAGGTTGGTTATTAGCATAACTTGCATTTTCAGAATATCACATCATATTGTCACATCAGCATCACATCACAACTTCATAGGAGCAACAAAAATAGTTGACCAAACAAGACTCGGTTCAATCGAAACAAATTACGTTGAAATCATTGAAACCGTAGAATGTTTGATGAATTTCAACTCACTTACTGACTCGATAAAATACTTTTAGTGGCTAATAGATAGTGCTAATTGCGAAATCATTGAAACCGCAAAATCAAGAATTTTTGTCAAAATCTATTCGTCAAAGAGTGATTTGGGGAAATTTAAACAAATGAAGCATTTGTAAGAATTTATGTGAAAAAATTGATAAAGAAGGCCTAAATAATGTTAAAATTTATATTTTAGAGAAAAAAGTCAAAAACACACTAACAAAAATAAATTTTAAGTATATAATATATTTAACCTTAACAAACACTCCACACTAGCGCACAACACTGATTCAGACTTACAATGCTGATACGCAACCTTTACCAAACTCATCATATCACCACTTACAATCCACATTACACACTACATCGACACCCACGCGCAAGTACACCAACCACAGTCATATCACACAAATTACACCACCAGATTCCTCATAGAAAGGAGAATAAAAGGACAGACAAAGGGATCCCTTACACATTTGGTAATGACAGCGATCTGTTACACGTCCCGAGTGACTTGAACATCTCACTCATTTTTGTGTATACAAAATTATAAAATACCGTTTTCTTTTTTTTTTTGTAATCAAAATCTATTGAGTTTTACACGTAAAGCACAAATAGATATATATAAATACGATTGATGTTGATAAGACAATTCGCTTCTGATAAAGCAGGTTATCGATAACATCAATGATAAAAAACTTGCGATCGCTAATTCTTTCCATATCGAATTCAATTTCGTTTCCATTTTTTGGATGATCAATTTTTTATCAAAAACTCAGCTCTTTGAGTGGTACAAAGCCTTCAAAGACGGTTGAGAGATCGTTGAAGACATGCCTCGACCTTCGACCTCTTTAACTGGCGACAATATTAAAAAAGTGAAGAAGATGGTACTTGAAAATGGTGAGTCAAGTGTCAAGGGGATGGCAAGGAAGCTCGACATCTCTCGTGAGTCCGTTTGAATGATTTTGGTGGATATTTTGCGCATGCTCGACTCGTCCCGATAAAGTTAATTTTTTTTTGCAAAAAGAGTACCGAATATATTACTCTTTGGATATGCTCGATCGTGCGATTTATGAGCCCTCATTCATGGAAAGCATTATACCGACAGATGACATGCGCTTAAAAGTTTGACGTGCAAGCAAGTCAACAATCACCGGAATGGAGACAAAAAACGATTTTAAACCAAAAAAACCACAAAACCGCTCAAAAATGAAAGTGATGCTCATTATATTTTTCGATATTCGTAGTTTAATGCATCATGAATTTGCTCCAGATGGAGAGACGGTCAATGAGGGGTTCGGGTTTTGTGTGTGAACATTGTGGAAGAACAATTCATGGATTTTATACGAGGATAATGCAGAAAATACAATGAATCCCATCGATCACCCACTGTATTTACCATATTTGGCTCCGTGTGATTTTTTCTTGTTTCGCAAACTGAAATCGCCGCTCCGAGGAACCTGTTTTCAGGCGATCGAAGAGATAAAAAAAAAATTTCTCCATCCCGAAAAGTGCTTATGAAAAGTGTTTCGAGGACTGGTAAAATCGTTGGCATAAGAGTCTTACATCTGGTGGGGGTTACTTTGAATTCGACAAGATAAATAAATATTGAATAATTAAATATTTATTATTGATAAGATATTTTACGTACTGACCGACATATACGGTAAAAAACCAACCGGAAGTGAAGGTAATATACATAACTCACATATTTGCTCCTCCGATATCTGCAATATATAGTTAACCGGAAGTTCGAAAATATTTATATTGGGTACTGGACCCAAGTAAGAGATACCATTAATCAGAAAATAAGTGACGACGAACAAATGTTTCAGATTCGAAATTCATTGGAACTGTGCTGTCCTGCAATATTAATCAACAATAACTAACCTTCCACCCATTAATCGCATCTTCAGAACGGTGATTAAGAAATCCATTTCAAAGATTGCTTATGGCCTAGCGCACATCACGAAAAGAAAGGAAACCTGTTATAATATCAAAATAATATTATAAAATTAAGATAATTTTGATCATTGGCTAAATATTCGTGAGTACGTATGCGTATAGGTATGTGTATATGTATATACAACAAACAATTCAACAAAAAAGCCACTAACGTATATAATTTTTGTTGTTGGTGTCATCGTATTGTTGAAAGATACAGTGGTGAAGTGAGTTCATTGAAAAGTTTACCAAGAAACAAGAAACCAATTTTTCAGTTGAGTGAATTTTAATTTAAAGTACCTACGATGATGTGCCCCTCACACACAAACACACACACAGGCATACCAGCAGTCAGCCCAAATACACTTTGCGTCACCGCAAAAACTAAAAGAAAGCAAGTAAACAAAAACAAACCAGCAAAAAAGACCTTTTCCATTTAAAACAGAGCGAAAGTAACAACAACAACAGTAAATGTAAAGAAAGCCAGCAATTGCGGCAAGACGCTTTGGGACGCAATCGTTGGCAACGCAATTCGTCGTGCAACAGCGAGCAACATTTCATGACAAGCAACTGCAATCACAAAAACAACAATCAACGCAATAACTATGAAATTAACAACAACAACGACGACGAATACAGCAACAACAAGTGCGGCAGCAGCAGCAGGAATAAACGCTCCGCAACTAGCCGCAATGCAATTGTAAAACACTGGTTGAAACAATTCGTCGGCATATTCGGCCAGATTTCAACTTGTTTTGAGGCTTGTTGCAAATTTGCGCTAACCCCCTGCCACACCCTTCCGGCTGCCATTCGGCGTTGAATATAACTCGGCTGCCAATCAAGCTGCCACAGCTCAAGCATGTGTATCGGAGACTACATAGTTGCAATGCAACAAGCGCGCATATGGTGTGTATATGCATACATGTGTGGGTGTATTGAACAACAAACAGCACACAAATGGAAACTTCGGTAAACAAAAGTTAGGAAATCTGTCGGCAGAGACAGTCAAGTGGTGTAGGAAGGAAATTCGCTTGAAAGCAATAAAAAAAAACACATATGTGTGTATGTGTGATATGCTGCGGTGTCAAATGTGTGTATATGCGTATGTATGTGTTGCGACAGATTCCCGATAGGCTGTTTCAAAATTTTTACCACATCGTAAATTGTTTACTTAGCAAACTTCTACGACAATGTTTTCAATGCTTTGCTGTCCTGGAAAAGGGAAGCCGGCAATTGCTTTAGTACTCATATAAAATAGTTCGCGTCAAACAACTTTTCGCCTATTGAGTGTGCGAAAATTTGTTCGTCCACCGAAATTATTTTGAATAAAAATTTTAGCGCAAAACAATTTCACTAGCATATTATTTAATGAACTAAGCAATGTGAGAGTGTGAACGAGTACATCTTCGCTTCAAGTCATGAGTTAAGATACAGAACATAGAAACCATCCTGACCTCTTAAGAGTAGAGTTGACTATTAAAAACAGTTCGAAAAGGAAAGTGCTACTCTGAGCAACAGCTGCTCCGATTACAATAAGACGGGGCTACAAGGGCGGTAAATACGAGTATCGTATCGAAAACGTTAGCTGATATTTTTTCCAAGAAAAAATTGCTCTGCTTAAAATTAATTCTAAAAACCACAGTGAGACATCAATATCACTGATAAACAAAAAATCCATTTGTTTTTTGTGACATGAACAGAACAAAGTGTTTATTATGTAAAAATTGCCACAAAAGCAGGAAACAGCTACAGATTGCTTCTATCACCTATAGTTTTTTGCTATGAGGATTTTGTTAAAAAAAAAAACAGCGATAAGTATATTATTGGTACATAATTTCATTAAGCCGAGAGTACCTTAAAATATTACTGTCGATGTTTCTTGGCGATATTTTGTTTTTGGAGTATCCCTTAACAATGTCCAGCAGTAATCGGCAAGCAAACTGGCACTCCACTTGCCTTGGTACCGTTTCTCCATAGCAGAAATGTCTTGGTGGAACCGTTCCCCACGTTCGTCACTTATGGCTCCTAAATTTTCGGAGGAAATCCAGAGTCCAGGAAGTGAATTTTAATGGACATGTTGCAAACCTTTTTATAATAGCAGTAAGTAGTGCAGTCATAATATCTTTGTAAATGTCAGCTTTCCCATTAGAGGTTAACTAGTAACGTTTTTTTGTCCCGGAGTGAGTGCCTGACATACTGGCCACTGCTCGGAGTTAAAATGATCACAAATAACCAATACAGTAAGTGATGGTGCATTATCGCACTTCTTTCCTCAGTAACTTCAGACATAGTAAAAATCGAAGAATTCACTTTTAGAGCCTCACAAAACGACGCGTATCTCAAATACTAATTAATATTTTGACGTGAAATTTAGCATAGATGTCACTAACAGTGCTAAAAACATACAAAAAAAATTTACCGATTCGAAAAACACGCGAAGTATAAATTAATTCAAATTAATTCACCTAATGGTTTAAGGATAAAAAATGTAATAGTGAAGAGTAATTTTTATCCCTTCCCCCTTCTTTTTCCATCTGTTCATGCTCGTAAAATTATTGAGAATTTGTTCAGCCTGGGTGGATCTTCTTCTTCTTAATTGGCGTAGACACCGCTTATACGATTATAGCCGAGTCAACAACAACGCGCCAGTCGTTTCTTCTTTTCGCTACGTGGCGCCAATTGGATATTCCAAGCGAGGCCAGGTCCTTCTCCACTTGGTCCTTCCAACGGAGTGGAGGTCTTCCTCTTCCTCTGCTTCCCCCGGCGGGTACTGCCTCGAATACTTTCAGAGCTGGAGTGTTTTCATCCATCCGTACAACATGACCTAGCGAGCGTAGCCGCTGTCTTTTAATTCGCTGAACTATGTCAATGTCGCCGTATATCTCGTACAGCTCATCGTTCCATCGAATGCGATATTCGCCGTGGCCAACGCGCAAAGGACCATAAATCTTTCGCAGAACTTTTCTCTCGAAAACTCGCAACGTCGACTCATCGGTTGTTGACATCGTCCAAGCCTCTGCACCATACAGCAGGACGGGTATTATGAGTGACTTATAGAGTCTGGTTTTTGTTTGTCGAGAGAGGACTTTGCTTCTCAATTGCCTACTTAGTCCGAAGTAGCACCTGTTGGCAAGAGTTATCCTGCGTTGGATTTCTAGCCTGACATTGTTGGTGGTGTTTACGCTGGTTCCAAGATAGACGAAATTATCTACAACTTCAAAGTTATGACTGTCAACAGTGACGTGAGTGCCAATTCGCGAGTGCGACGACTGTTTGTTTGATGACAGGAGATATTTCGTCTTGCCCTCTTTTTCCATCTGTTCATGCTCGTAAAATTATTGAGAATTTGTTCAGCCTGGGTGGATCGGTACCGTCAATTTTTGTTAAGTTGCTGTTCATGCTTATAAAATGAGCTTCTTCTACTCAAAAAAAAGAAAACAAGTACAAAACAAAAAGATTAAGAAGTTAATAGTAGAAATCAACAACATTCGACTGATGTGTTAGGGAGATAATGATTTTCGCCCAATTTCACAACAAGTTCCAAAAGCAAAGCATCCAATCCAAATATCACAAATATTACTGGGCATACACTTGTTTCCCTAACCCCAACTCATCTGCCAAGGCCATCGAATGCAATACGAAGATTTTTTGAATAACTTATTAATATTGAAAGAAGGGAAGATCCATTTGAATACTTTTCTAGTGCTTTTATAGAATGTCTGTCAATAACGATTAATTGTATTTTCGAGATAAAAATGTTCTCCACAGACTGCACAGCAAAGTGTTTTGTGAGTTGGCAACAATTTACAGATTTGGATATATTTTATAGCTTTATCGATATCTCCTACCAACATGCTTTTGATCAAATTCATTATTCTCTTGCAACATGTTAGTAGAGAGTATAACAGTTTTGTTTACATAACGATTACTTGTTACTCCTAAAAATGAGATGTAAACAAATGATCAAGGTGATGATCGTCTTTGCAAGCGAAAATTAAGATATCGTAATGAAACTTGGTACACAAAAACTAACGAATACTAACGAGGTTGTAAAGGGACGTAGCCGGGCCATTGCCGTGCTCGAAAACGCTTTTTAATCAAAATCTATAAAATAATCATATCCAAGCACTAAGTTAAGCTATAGAACATTAATTCTACGCAAGGGTTCGCAGTAGCAAGAGCCAACTGTGAGCAAAAAAAACACATGACCCCGCCCCTCTAAAAGGGGCATCATAACTCAGGACCTGCTCGACCGATATTGACTATATGGTATATGATGTCATCTTGACATTCCTCTGTTCTAAAGCGAAAACATACTTTTGGGGATCAAATTCTGTCTTCTAAAAGTTTTTAAAGTGGTATAACGAGTTCAAAGCCGGTCGGGAGAGTGTTGAGAAAAATGTGGTGTCAAATCGTCCAAAAACATCGACTGATGAACATCACGTCAAATAAGGCAAATAAATGGTGCTGAAAATCGTCTATTAACTATTAGAGACATTGCTGATTGTTTGGGCATATAATTTGGATCGGTGCAGGCGATTTAGAAAGACGAATTGAGCTTGAGAAGTGTCAAATCTCGAATTGTTTCAAAAACAGTAAACTTTTTCGAAAAATACCGTCGTGTTATCATCTATGAAACAATACTTTCCGTAACTGGAAATGAGAGCGTAGAGCTTACGATCCCGAAACAACCGATCAATCGAGCGAATATCGTGCAAAAGGCTCGCCGAAACCGGAAAAACCTTGCCAAAATCGCTCAAAAATCAAGGTCATGTTGACAGTTTTCTTCAATTATCGTGGTGTGGTGCATTATGAATTCCTTCTGACGGGCCAAACTGTCAACCAGGAATATTATTTGAGCGTTATGCACCATTTACGTGAAGAGGCCTCAAGAGGCCAGAATTATGGGCCGAAAACTCTTGGTTTTCGCACCACGATAATGCACCATCTCATACTGCATTGGTTATTCGTGATCATTTCGTTGATCATTTTCAACTAATATCGTGCCGCAATCACCGTATTCACCTGATTTGGCCCCGTGTGTATTCCGGCTGTTCAGCAAACTCAAAATCCCACTCTGAGGACATTTTACTCATTTGAAGATATAAAAGCTGAATCGAAAAAGGCTCTGATGGCCATCACGAAGGATTTTTTCCATGTGCTATGATAACTTGCACTGTTGAGAGGATTAACTTTGTGTTAAACGATTCATGTTTTCAGGTTAAAGTCAAGAGAGTAATCCTGAGACAAAGTCCTATTTTTATTTTTAACTATTTTCTAAGAATAATAAATTTTACTACATATTTTCTTTCCGACTTGCAATAAATATAATTATATACTGTAATCTTATATGTTTTTTTCGCACCTGCCTTATAATAATTCGTAATTTTATCGATATGCCACCCTTTAAATTTTATCAGAAAACCCCATTTACGAAAGTAATTTTTATTTTCATGTATATTTTTTCAGGGATTTGTTATGTTTATTCCTTTGTATTTCTAAAACTATTATTTTCGCATTTTATTTGGTATCCTTTAAATCTACCAAAAACCCTTGATCCTTCAGCACAATTTGTCACCAACCAAAATCCAAATATTTATATTAAAATAGCAGAGAGAATACCAAATATCGCATAGTTTAAGCAAAATTCAACAAACAGAATTTTCTATAAACAGGAATTTACGGTGGATATGCTTTGATCAAAATAAAAAATGACAACCCTTTAAAATTAAACATAAACAAGGAAGCTGTACGAGAGGTGAAACAATATTTTGTAAAACAAAAGTAATGAAGGTAAATCGCAAAACTGACCGTAAATCCAGCGCAGACAAAAGGCAACAAGAAAACAAGCACACATACACACACAACTAACGGAAGCTGGTGAGTGGTGAAAGCTGCACTACAGGTGGTGCGGGTGTAATTCATCTCAGCGTTTCATACACGCTATACTCACACCCCTACCTTTCAAGGCAGCACCCTGTCTGCCACACGAACACCACTCCTTCTCTTATACTCCACCACTGAATATATACTCGTATACATGTGAGTGTGTGTGTTGCGAGCGCTGGTATTGTCCGTTGCCCTTAATTAAATTTAAATATTTTATCACCGAAAAATTGTTTGTTACAACAACAGCAAAAAGTGAAACAAATCAAGGAGTCGGGTGCAAAAAGATGAATATGAAATGGAAGCGGTTGCCTGGAAAAAGAAATGAAGTACCCCGCAAGGTTGGCGGCTGGATTGGGAAGTGCTGAAAAGCGAGTGCAGGCTACGAGAGCTTCGGCGGTAGCGCTGATGTCTGCCAAACAAGTAGCACAAACCGTTCACTGAACCGGTCGGCGGTAGTCTTGCATCGGACAGAACAAACGATGCTGCGAAAGGTGGAGGATAGTGACATGAGGTGGGTAGACTTCATATATATGAATATTTGCTTATAACGGCATATGTTTGAGTGAGGTACACATTTATATGTTCGTGGGTGTACGAATTTGTATATTTGTCTGGTGTTACCCGCCTTTTCAACACAATTACTACTTCATCCAATTATTTATTGCCACCATGCCAGCATTGTTGTTCACCTCGTTGTTGCTATTGTTGTTGGCCGATTTCGAGCGGTATGCTGTTCATTTACCGCACTTCATCTTCAATTGTGCTGAATAATTGCCATATGTTTTTTGGCCAACAGTTTTTGACACTTTTTTGGTTGTTCGCTTGTAAATCTCTCATTTATCCACTCACACGGTCGGCCGTTAAGCGGCGGCTGACGGCAGTTGCTTTGCCTGACTCAAAATTAACCCGGCAACAGATTGTCACTGGCCAAGCGACCTTTTCGGTTTTGAAGTCCGTTCCTTTTTTGTTATTCTGGCGTGTTAAGTGCGGGCACCCGCACATTTGACTGCCGGTTCTTTTTTTATTTTCGACGGGGATTTTTATGAATGTATGTGTGTATTTTAATCAAAAGAAACCATCGGCTTTAAAACCAACAAATCAAACAATGAGGGAAATACATCGAATTTTGTATATTAAATTAATACTTAATAAATCGAACAATTGGATTTTTTTTCTCATAACAGTAAGAGATGAGCAGCAAACGTGTAATTAAAGTATTTTTAAACTCGGCAGGACACCGCTCTCTGATAAATTTACATTTATACGTAGCACTTATGGGCTGTAACTCTACATTCTGCTGCCTCATACTGTCGACATAGAAATGAACCAGATGCAGTATTAGCCATACCCAGTCTTCATTTAAAGTTCTATTTATACCATAAGCATGGTATATCCAGTTTGCCAAGAAGTTTGTAATAGACAGAAACAAATGTAAGAGACCCTACATAAAATGCATACAACGTCTACCAAAAGAGATCACGTGAGCAGTAAGGTGACCATTTGATCATGTCACGTTTTACTTTTGTAGACCTTTATAAATTTTTCTAGATTATTACGCAAATAAAGTTCATCGGAAAATCATCTTCTAAGATGATGCTTATTCCTGGCTTACAGGCTTCGTCAACGATGGTTACTATGGCAGTGAATCCAAGCCTCGTGTATTGTATCCCCATTTGACATGGCTTGTGGTATGGCGGCATTATCTGGCCTTATTTTAAAACTAGGCAGCAAATTCCGTTTCTGATTTAAACTACTAAAGGTTCGATAACTTCTTTACGAATAAGGCTCAGCCACTCAAACTTTAGTTAATAAGATGATGTGTTACTCCTTCATCATGAAAAGACCATCTCCACGACCCTAGTTGTTTTATTCTATGTTATCTATATTTGATTCCACTTTCTGGTAGCTTCCAAAAAATTTGAGATATACTATTGAAATTTATTACTCTGGGGAGCACATAGTTAATATTGACTTTCCAGTAATTTGCCTTTCTCCTAAAACATAAAATATCATAATTTGGTCGAAAATTAAATATCAAAACTGAGTTTTGCCTGATAGGACAAACTGGCCTCGGACAAAGTATCTGTATAGTCATATGTATTAAACAATGTTATGTGTAAGTAAGTCATACTGTTAGATATCGTAAAGACATTAAATATTTTTTGAGTATAGCTTGGTGCCAAGTAAGTATAAAATTTAAAAGTTGTACAAAAAAAGTAGAATGTCGGTACGTATATCTATCTTGGTCCCGTATATCGAATGTATTACGTCGTTCTTGCAGGCTTTGCAGGAGATACCTGAAATATTGACCGATATCTTTATATTAGGTATATGGGAACTCAGGGAAGTATTGATCCGATTTCACCCATTTGGATACATAGAATGACTACTGCCGGAAAAGAATTCTGTCAGAATTTCTATTGCATATCTCACACATTGACCGATATTTTTTAACAAAAGTCAACTATAGGTACCGGGGTCCACATTTTCGGTACCTAGATGCTTGAACAGTTTTGGCTGAATTTTTACAACGTTTTGTCATAAGATGTTTTTGATTCACTAAAGCCGTGCGTCACTTATTCCTACGAAGTTTAATCCCATTATACTAATTGCGTAGCGCCGTCCTGCTGGAACCAAACATTGTCCAAGTCTTCCTCTTCAATTTGCTTGAAGAAAAATTCGGTTCGGTTCGCGATATCGCTCATCATTGATGGTTGCGGTTCCTTCTTCATTTTCGAAGAAAAATGGGCCGATGATTCCACCAGACCAAAATCCGCACCATACAGTGATTCGTGCTGGGTGCATTGGCTTCTCGACGATTACGTGCGGGTTTTCTGTGCCCCAAATGCAACAATTCTGCTTGTTAACGTAACCATCGAGGTGGAAATGAGCCTCGTCCGAAAAGATGTTTTTTCGGTAAAATTGACCATCCTCGGTCAAACGATCTTCTGCCCAATATGCGAACTGTAGAATAGTGAATAGCGACCCATTTCGTAAATTTTAGACTTTTTACTGAATATCTGTCACTTTCCGAATGGTATTTGACGTTTACAATATCGAAATATAGATAATTAAAATTGAAAACGTTATATGGCCCACCCGTTACTAAGGAATCTGTATACCAAATTTTATAAAGATATCTCAATTTTTACTCAAGTTACAGCTTGCAATTTCGCAAGTATTTTTGATTGCTACAAATTATTTAAAGGGGGTGGAGAACGTTTTGACCTCGAACCACGTCCAGGACGGCCATCAAAACGTCCGTAAGATAAAGGTAAATGGTGCTTGAGAATCGGCAATAAACATTCAGGGATCTTTCTGGCACCAGAGTATCGAAAGGATCAATAAAGAGAGATCATTTGGGCCTAATAAAGCACAATTTGTGCCAAAACCACTAAATTTTTTCAAATAACAGCGTCGCGTTAACGTCTGTGAAATAATGCTTTCCGACTACCGGAATATCATTAAACGCATTATTAATGGCGATGGGATTTGAATTTTTGTTTAGAACTCGGAAACAGACAATCAATCAGCTAAATATCGTTGCGAATGTGATCTGAAGCCGAAAAAAACACGTGAAAGTAAGTCAAGAAACAAAGCTAACAGTTTTCTTCAGTTCTTGATGCGAGGTGTAATCCGAATTCCTTCCGACTGGTCAAAATTCCAAAAAGGAATACCATTTGAGTGTTATGCGTAGTTTACGGCAAGCTATTCGCATAAAGAGATCAGAATTATCGGCCGACTACTCTGGGTTTTTGAACCTTGATAATACACTGCCGCATACTACAATAGACTGTGAGTCAAATAAAGACCCTAAATGTGAATCGCTACTCGCACTGAAGGCTATTCCCGAAATTTATTTTACCAACTGTTTTGAAGAGTGAAAATAATCATTGGCTCAAGTGTATTGGGGGCGAAAGTTTATGGTATAAGGTCAACCGTAGTCGGAATGTAAATTTGTATTTTATGGCAGGTAAGTGAGGTTGTTGTCCGAAATTGGTAAAATCACTTCAAGAAAGTAGAAACGTCAGGAATATGTTACCCAGCTAATTACTTTGAAATTGATCGAGAATTTCCGAAGCTATGTGATTTCATCGAAAGGTTGGCATTACTATGAACACTGTTAAGTTTTAACACGGACTCTCTTATAGTCTTCTTGAGCCATTCAAGATGTAAAATTATATGTCTCTGACGCATTAATTTATTGATTTATCGCACTTGTAGTAGTGTGCGTGACCGTGGTCCGATTATGATGTCAATCAATGTCAATCTTATACCTTATTTATAGCTTCTTTATTTTTTTTAATATTTCTCGAAACATATTAATCTTTCAACGCTAACAAGCATGCCAAATTGTTTCAATTAACTTTAATATTCTGAAATTGAGGCAAACACATCATCTTAAATTTCTTTAATTAAGTCTAAATACCAACAGAAATTATTAGCGGCATACTAGACAAAAGATTATATACTCATATTCACTAATTGGTTCAGATTCATTTGAAAATATTTTTGTGATCCAGCAGACTTTCAGCATAAATTGCTTATATCTCCGAAATATGTAATATAAGTCACTCATGCGCAGTGGCATACCAACAGAGAGGTTCACAAATAGCGACGTCATTCGTGAGGCACAAAACGGAAGACTTATCTCCATGGACAGCTCGTTCTTCGGCGTTTTCATGTGCTGCCACAATACGATACAATACAATAACAACAACATATTTGCGATACAAGGCAACAACAATAACTAAATAGTAAACAAACCGCACGTGGCCAGCTGTCAAGACGACGAAGACGATGAGCAAAAATAATAAAAACAAATAGCAACAAAAGCTCGTTGCAGTCACAAGAAATTCAATTCAGCGCACTCACACCACCACACGCTGGCAGCGCGCACACGCTGGCCACCCCAGCTGACACGGTTAAACAATAAGCATATCACGATACACGGAACAACACGGCCAGCAACAGCAATAACAACGCCGGCACTAACAGTCACACACACAAAACAGCTGTATCGAATTTCCCTTTCGGCCTACAACAACAACAATACACAATAAGCACAATACACTCACGTGTGTAGTTGTGTGTGGTCTTCGCACAGCTGCTCGGCTATGAAATTATAACTTTTTCCGTTAAACACAATAACTGTAATTTAGATGCGTTCTTATACACTTCTTAACCGCTGAAACGCACTGATAGCGCACACAAAACCGAGCGATTGTAAAAATTGCGAAGTAAATACACGTAAGAATCTGAGCGCAACTGAAACGCCTCGAATCGACGAATTAACACTGAAATGTTGCTGGGCAAGTGCTGGGCTAAGCGCACAAACACAGGCGCATGCAGCCACATTCATACACACACACACACACATACGCGAGAAAGTGGTGTAAGAGCGCGGCAATCGGTGTCAGGCGTTAGTTGTGGTAGCACACACACTCTTACGCACACACACAACGGCGCGCTTATTGTATATAATAGCAACTGAGTACAGCGCAGCAACAAGAAAAGTGAAATTTTCATACATGCAGACCATTCACAGGCTCGTCAAGCAAGGACCACAGGAGAAAAAACCTAAGCGCCACACAAATACAATGAGCGCACAATGTGCGGCGCTGAGGTTGACATTACCTACTATGCGGCAAAATTCATTCGCTCAGCCTCACCACCACCACAAGCTCACACACAAACACACATACAGGCACGCACACAATTACATACAAATGCATAATAAATAGCTGTAAGTTACCGCCAGTTATTGCCGCAGTTGCTGACGCTGTCAAAGCGTAGAAATATGTGCCACTAATACCCAGCGGAAGGCGTTGAGCGGCGTGCGACGCGACGCAAGCAGAAAAGGCAAATCAAATTTCATAGAAATATGAGTAGTGCAAAATATGAGAAAATAAAGCGATGCATAACAAAAACACCGCCCACTTTTAGCACGCAACCAAGTGGTGCTGAGCAGCGTTGCATGCCGCCGTGACGTATACGCAACCAACGAGCGTACATAAACACACACGCGCGCGCTCTTGAAATAATAGAAAGTATGAGTCGTGCCGTACGATGTGCGCATATGAGAGGAAAAAACGCATATGTGTATGTGTGATGTTGGCGTTGCACTCTTGGCGCTGCAACAACCACAGTCGTGCGGCTACGTCACCTAATATGCTAATTTTTGTTGCGCCAATTCAAAGCGGCTCCACCAACTGCTGAGCGCTGTGGCATGCAAATGAGTGTGCACTTTTATTGTGTGCTTCTTGGACACACGCCGCAATGTAAGCAACATTAAGTGGCGCTAATGCGACCGTTTGTAGCGCTCAGGCTGTCGCCGCACAAGCAGCAGGCAGTGTGATGTTGTTGGTCAGTTGCAGTGCAGTAGGAGGCTGCTTCTCAAGTTGCTGAGCGTATACTTACGAGGATATAAGTTACAAAATTGCTCTATAATCGGTGAATGTTATTTCAGCGGCATTCACTTGCTCTCATTTCAAGGAATGTGCGCTCGTGAAGTTTTATTTTGATGGCTACTACAGCAGTTTTACTATAACAGAATAATATAATAGTTATAAAGTAATAATATTGTAAAAATCTTCTAATTTTTCCGTTTTAAATAAGAACTGTATATTGTTCTTAACTCAGAAATAAAAGAATTTCTGTTTTCAATAAAAAAAAATTTTAAAATATGTTTAGTAAAGAGCTGCATCTTCTATGATTGCCTATTCCGTAGCAGAGTGCACAAGTTCAACGTTTTCAAAGTAGTCGTGAGGACATAAATGACGATCAACCAATAAAAATCCGTGATCACCGGAAATTCCATTGAAACTGTGCGTGAATTCATCAAAAATCAGCCGAAACCATCAATGAAATTCATGGAAATAGAATTGAACATCTCCAAAAGCATCCATTTATCGCATTTGACCGAACATTTAGGCTTACAAAAGGTGTGTGTTCCGCACGAATTGACTGCGACCAAAAATTGCTCAGAATCCAACATGCGAAGGACGATTATTTGGCCAAAAATCACATTTTAACCATTAACCACTCCTCGTATTCACCTGATATGGCACCGTGCGACTTCTTCCTTTTCGGAAAAATACATTTTCCCATGAAAGGAAAGCGTTATGCAGACGTAGAGGCCATTCAAAAGGCTTGCACCGGCATACTGGCGGCCATACCGGCCAACGAGCTAAAACACTCGTTCGACATGCTTTTGGACCGTGCAGAAAGCTGTATTGAAGCAGTGGGAGACTATTTTGAATAAAATACAGGGTAGGCCATTTAAAGTTGACCCATTTGTTTCTAAAAAAAAAGAACAAAAGAAAACATGTTTTTTTTTCATTTCAAAAATAATTTTATTTGGTCCAAGGGGATTTGTTTCAGCTAATATTTAAAAAATTAGATCGCGTTAAATGGGCACCTTTAGCTTTGACAGCTAAATGCACTCTTTTTCGACATTTTTCCATGACTTTGGCCAATGTTTCGGATAATATGGCGGCTGTTTCACGTCGAATGTTGGCTTTCAGTTGAGCTAAGGTCTTTGGCTTATTAGCGTATACCTTGGATTTCAAATAACCCCACAAATAAAAGCCTGGTGGCGTCAAATCTGTTGATCTCGGTGGCCCAACATCACCATTTTTCGATATCAATCGCCCTGAGAAAAATGGTCGCAATAAATTGATTGTTGGTCGAAAGCTGTATGGCATGTAGCCCCGTCCTGTTGAAACCAGAAGTTATCCATGTCATTTTCCGCGAATAATGGGTATCACAAAATCCGTTTATCATGGCTCGATAACGCTCACCATTGACTGTTTCGGCGATAACTCGATGTCGATGGAGTCCCTCCTCAATACTGGCTCGTACAGCTTCGATATTTTCATCAGAACGTCTTGTGCGTTGTCTGGATGCAAATGACTGGCATTACATGAGAATTACCGGTGTTCACAAAATTTTTGCGTATAAAGACTTAATTGTGTTCTTAACTGGAGCACTTTTCACTTTATTTTTTTTTTTGCGAAAACGCACGTTGAGTTAACACAATTGAAAGTTATTTTGAATATAAAGCTGAAAACAATTTCAGCGCGTTCTTTTTGGAGTGTACTGTTCCATGGTATAAATTGTCTTCGAATACGCTTCTAACGCGGTATGACATTAGCCGATTTGTCAGCGCTGTTAAAGTTACAGCGTTGCCAGATGGGTCAACTTTAAATGGCCTACCCTGTAAATTGATTTTGAAACCATTTGTTGTGGTTTCTTTTTTTTTTAAGTCCTGTTTACTTTGGAACGTTCCTTGTACAATCGAATTGTTTAGATCGGACCACTATTAGGACTTGTAAAGGGTTTTATATTCCTTTGGACCCAAAGTTGATTTCTTTATTTAATTTGTTTTTTTTTATTGTGTTTTATTTTATTTTATTTTATTTTATTTTATTTTATTTAATTTTATTTTATTTTATTTTATTTTATTTTATTTTATTTTATTTTATTTTATTTTAATTTATTTTATTTTACTTTATTTTATTTTATTTTATTTTATTGTGTTTTATTTTATTTTATTTTATTTTATTTTATTTTATTTATTTTATTTCATTTATTTCATTTTATTTTGTTAATAATAAAATCCATTGAATACCACCTATGCCACGTATAGCGTGACATGAGCACCACAGCCACAAGAGTTTTGCGAGAACTCTCAGAAAGCGATAGCAAAGCACATACATACAACACCGAGAGAGAGAGGATACGTGAAAAACATACCCACACACTGACGCAATAATATTTGAAAATTCAAGATTTTGTTGCACTAACACTTCTGCAATGTGAAACACCAGCGCGCGCACCAGAGGCGGAGTCAGCATCCGATAGCAATGTTCAGCACATTATATACCAAAAATGGGTGGCGCTTGCAATTGGAAGCAATTTATATAAAATACCGTGTTATGTATACAACACATAACAGCGTACATAATAGAGCGTAATAAAATGGCGCATAACGGCTTTAAAAACTGTAAAAGAATTTCAAAAAAAAATTATAAAAATTTTAAATTTAAAGAAAAACCCTTTCGCACAAATTACGGCACGACGGCACTGTATTTTGTTTGCCGCGTGTTTATGAATAAACAACACTTACTGCACACCCAACAGCACAGGCAACCACTACCCACCGCCAACGATACAATGCAACAACAAGGCGCTGTAGGCTTTCGCAGCTGACGAAGTGAAAAATTATAAACACAACAAACGCAATTGCGATACAACGACGATACAAGCGCTGAGAGAGCACAGCCGAGTGCTGCCTTGCTGAGAGCAGATTTCTGGCATGTCCTTGCCTCATGTTTTGGCTTGTTTCGTTGTATCGCTGATGGAGCGCCCAACACGTGGCTCAGCGAGGCAAATGCGATACAAAGCAACAACAATGCAGTAGCGCAGCTGTGTGGCAAGTTTGGCGTGGCAGGGCGTGAGTACGCGGTGCTTCTAACAAATGCGATACAACTCATTCATGCCACAGCGACAGTAACAACAACAACAGGGAAACTGTGCTTTGTGCTGACAATGTGACAGGCGAATTGGGTGAATAACGGCAGTGTTGCTTTTGTGGACAGTTGGAAATGCGGTCGGCGGTTGTTGTTTGGCCGCGCACCGTTTGCACCTTCGCTCAGGTGATTTTACCGTTAGCTACTTTTCTACAATGTGACGAATTGTACAACTGTATGTGTTTAGTGTAAGTAGTGCCTCTATGTGTGTGTGTATTTTGTGCAGTTGGCCTATTGTATTTTTCGCATTGTCGCTAGAACTTTTGACATTCGCAACATCACAAAACCGGCGTCCACGTTGACACTATGACAATATCAGTGGCGTTATCTCAGCACGTCCACCAACACTGTGACAATAGTGCATGCATGACGCGATAGGGAAAAGACAGGGTTAAACTAATTTTTGGGTGATGCAAATTCTAAACTGAGAGTGAATTTTGGGAAAAGTCTGAGGACCGTCGAGGTTTAAAATTTTATATATTTATAACCTGACAGAGTACATTGAGTTTGCCTCGAAGTTTGTAATACGATGATCCGCGTTACGAGCTGAGCCGATTTTCATACGGGTGTCTGTGTGTATATGTTCGAACTGTATCTTAGTTTTCGAGACATCGATCTGAAATTTTGCACCAATCCTTTCTTCCACAAAAAGCTATTCATCTGTTAGAACCGCTAATATCGCACCTGTCACACAAACTGACCGAACAAACTCAAATCCTTTTAGAGACTATTTCATTGTTCAAGGTATCGGCATGAAATTCGCCACGGATTTATGCATAAATATCTTATAATATCTATGTAGTTCCTTAGACATGCAAATTTATCTGTTCCTAATTTCCCCCGTCCATTGGACAAAAAAATTGTCATAGGTATCGCACTCCTTTCACACCCTTATTAAATGGTTATATCATAAAATTTGTTTCCGAGTTATTTTCAGTACATCACAAATTTTAAGCTTTATATATGTTACGGTAATTCTCCTCAAGAATTCTTCGTTTTTCTTAACAACGACTAAACTTGAGGCATCACTTTTTCATAAGAAGACAAATAGCAGAGGATCACTTAATGAAGGAGGATCTGAAGAGATTGTTGATGAAGCGATCAACTATCGATGTGTTATGCTGCCAACGGTCTGTGAGTTACTAATCCCAAAAGGTGAACTCCAATTCCATTTTGTGATCTCTAGACCCACTCTTTACTTAAACATAAGTTCTTTTACAAAAAAAAATATTTTAGCCTAGAATTAGACACATTTGAACTAATTTATTTTGATTAAAATTTGTATAGATTATGAGTATGAAAAATTAAATATTACATTAGGGGTGTAATTAATGTATTTGTTATAGAAAAATTAATATAAAAAGACTAAGATAGCAGTCTCAGCAGTTCAATGGAGAAAGTTTTCTTTCATCATCAATCCTTTCGTCGACAAAGCTAGGTGAAGTTGATTTTATTGCTACGGACATTAACGTTACATCTGAATCTAGCAACTCAACCACTATAAATTGACTGTGATTTTAGGAATACACATGTTTTTTAAACTTAGAAATAATAACAATTAGTAGCACACTTCTTATTCAAGTAATGGCGTTGGCATTCTGAACCGAATATTCTGGATATAATTTTTGAAATTTTTCTGTTCTTTACATAACATTTGAACTTGCATATGATCAAAATACAGCGTTTCAAACCGCTAGCTGGCTACACTTGAGGTAAAAGTTTGATGGTATCTTAAAAAGTTATAAACTGAAGAACATATACTCAACAGTATAGGTCTGACATTAAAAGACGAATCTGCATTCCTCCTTGAACACCACTCTTGTTAGAGGCCTCGGAAAAACAACAATAAGAATGAGTCCTATAAACAAAAACAAAAATACTGAGGCGTATGTCAAGAAATATAGCAATTGACTATTTTCGGTGAAAATGTACATGTAGACGCTCAGTTTTACACATAAAAACTTTCTCACAGAGAAGCCAATCAAATCCTTCTGCAAACTCTCTCATAGAATACCGTTGAATTTAATATGATAGTATGTTAATCCAGAATTGCGCCGACATAAATACCAAACGTATTTCTTGACTATAAGGAATCATTGAAGGGTTCTGCTTATCAAACACTCCTCTTCCTATGGACAATGGTCTAAGCCTTTCTACAAGCCTATTTTTCGCCACAAACTACTTGATTGAAATAAGCAAATATTGTCAATAATCTAAATAAGATAAACTTGATTTCCGCAGAAAATAGTCTTAAACCGTTAAATAAACGCTTAGCTTTCTGGATAAGTTTCAGAAATAAGGACACTATGCGAAAATCCAACTTTCTTCCGAAATAATACCTGGAAATTCAGATATAAATTATTCGGTCAAATAGTGAAAAGATTATTGACAAAACCTTAAAAAAAACAAGAATCTATCTATCTATAGCACAATTTTAAACCAAAGAACAAAACCAAAAAAGTTGAGTCCTCTTCGTCGGATTTTCTGGCATTATACTAAAATACAGTGTGATTTCTGATGTCGTAAAACTCATTTTAGATATGAGGCTATCGGCTGTAATTTAGAGAAATATTCATTAAGCCTGGGTTTTTACTCAACCTGTATGGGTTTTCCAACTCATAGTCAGCCAAGAAATTATCTCAGTCGTGGTCACTGCTCTCGCGAAATTTTGTTGTGTCCCAAAATTTACATAAGATTTAAATGTGTTGCCTTTTCAATTAATCTATTCAGAGTTGACGAATTTAAAACACCATTATGGCCAAATTTTGTATGAAATTTTTGAACTGCAACCGCCAAGCTTTCATTATTTTTGAAATTTTTTTCAATAATGAAGTCTCGTTTTCTAACGCGTAACGCATCATTTTTAGTATGTAAACTTGACCCGACAGCTGTCGATTTGTTTTTTTTTTTATGGTGATTAACCCTTTAGTACAAAAATTTGTTAATTTTGGAATGCCCTTTGTTCAATTTCAATCTTGGCTTAATTTTGGAACACCCTTTACAAGGTTAGATCCCAAGTTTATATTACTTTATTTTGTTATTAGTTAAGTCTAGGATCGATCCCAGTTCAATTTAGCATGAAAAATGTATTTCTAACACCTGTTGGCAAGAAATTGTATGCTACCAAGCGCGTTTCAGCCATGACAAGAACTTTCGTAAAACCAATAGTTCTTTGGAGGCAGCTTTATATCTTAAGATCATCTAAGCATTTTTCCTAGTGTGGGTATTAATTGTGAAATAAAATCTAACAAAAACTATGCCCCTTTAATGAAATTCATTACATGGCCTATCTTTACAAGAAACCTTCATATTAAATATGTAAACTTAGTTTTATATACAATACTTTAATCTGTTCCCATACACACTTACACATAGCTGAACCTCCAAAAACCCCTAATGAAATTGCTGTTCAACTGTAAAAATATACACATTAACTAACGGTAAAAATTAAATTTATTACTCAAGCGAAAAATAGGAGCAAGCGAAAAGAAATCAGGGAAGAGAAATTTATGTGCACTATGTTCACCTTGAAGGGAAGTAATCACGCAATTTCGCACTACTAGCAATTGCTACCTACAACCAAACAGTAGCAGCAGCAACAACACACCACATCACTACGTATGCAACAACTTCTATATTGCCGCTCGCAAACAATCACAACTCAATCACTGCTTCGAAGAATTTCATTTTTAAGCCGGAAGGGTTTGGAGTTCGAAATAAAAAATTCTATTAGCCACCGAACAAATGTGAAGTTGACTCTCGAAATTGGTAAACTAGATTGCAAAAACAACAAAGAAAAAATGCTGCTGATAATAGTGCCAAGTATGCTTGCGCTGCCACAATTACAGTTGCAGCTGCGCAGCGCAGCAGAGAGGAAGAAAGCAGGAAATTTGTAAGGAATTCAATCAGAAAATCGTAAGCAATTAATTACATGGCGCACATTTTTCACACACACACACATTTGTATGCATTTTTGTGTAGATTGTAGGGCGGATCCGGTTAAGTCATGTGGAAGCCAAGTTTACATGGCAAGCATGCATTGCAAACGCACTTGCAACACAATGAAATTGAATACAAATGAAAGTGCAGCGCATCTAATTGAGTACCCTTCGAGTAGCAGTCATATATTACAAAAGCAGGTACAAATACGGATGTGCTTGAATGTTATAAACTTAAAAATTGTTCTTATAACCTAAAATATGGCGTCAATAAATATGTGGATTTCTATTAAAGGCACATAAATCTTGTGAAGAAAGCGCAATTTCTTGGCATTTTACATGCACTTTCAATTTTCATTAGCTTGTAATACCGCCATAAACGGTAAAGTGAAAGCACAAAGTGAGTTGAGCCAGACAATGCAAAGCTTTCAAACGCATAGATAAAGTTTTTAACAATATCTTTACGCTATGCAAAATGAGCGCTCACTCCTTGTGCAATGCATGCTTCGCCTTTCTCTTTGTGCTGGTCCTTGCCTTGGGTTCCTTAAGCAAATTATGCAAATAAGGATTTTTAATGTAAACATTTATTTTGTGCATACTTCAAAAAAGGATGCGGGTCGCTGCTGCAGGCGTTCAATCTAACAACCAAGCGACACGCCAACCAAGCAGCCAACAGGCATTCGCTCCATCAGCCGACGAGTGGGTGAGTGAGTGAGTCGGTAAACAAAAGCCCAGCTGTCGCTGCTGCTTGAGTTGCAAGTCAGCCAACCATTAATTTTTGTCTCTGCTTATCGGTCATAATCATTAACGCGTCTGTGTCTAGTCACTCGCCTTTCTAATTGTCTTAAAATTTTTGCGCAACAACAAATTTATGGGGAAATTTGTGCCGGCATTGTCACTAAAAAATCGACCTTCCCTTAAACGGCGCTGCGCCAGCGTTCTTTCCCCGCTCTCTCGCACACTCTATCTTCTGCTTTTTCCACACTCCGTTGCACGCTGAAATCGTGGCGGAAATGAAAAACAAACATAGACGGTTGACATTGGCGTACAAATACAAAAATAACAAATTCTCCGAACGCACTGCCTCATCCAATTTGACGCCCACACATTTGCGCCGTGTAACGACTGCGCGTAAATCCTGTGAGTCCACTCAAACCCACAACTTTTTTACGTTGCTTAATACAGTGTGTCTGTCTGAACGTGGCTCTATTTTTTGCCTTTCACCTTACTGCACTTAACTGCGAGCAGGATAGCAAAGTAGTTGGAGCGGCTTCAATATGCCTAGCAGACAGCTAGTAGACTTGCAGTCGAACAGGTGGTGATTAAAAGTAAGTAAGTACGGTAAGTAAGCAACACTGTGCTCAGCGCCATCACCTTGCTGCGGCTGAAAATTTAAGCAGAAATATAGTAAGGCAATGTTAAGTTCGAGTGCAGCCGAACGTTATTACAAGGATAACAGATGTGTGAGATATTACGTTCTATTATTAGTTATTCTTTCTAAGTCAAGTTGGTCAATGGGTTACTAATATCCCCGTATCCAATATTATATGTTTTAAGTTCCATAGTTCCAATGATACAAAGCCCTTAGCAAAACAAGCCAGGATACTGTATTTATGGTATTGGCAATATTCTAGGTTTTGCAATAATATATGTATATAATTCTCTATATAAGAGTGTTCAGAACGCCGGCCTTTACTTCCTATCTAATAATAACGAACCTGGTTTTATGCGGGCAAGTCCTTCAACTTGCCTACATTCCCCAAGTTATTTGAAGATTTTTTCTTGGTGCTACAATAACAACGATTGACAGGTGCAGCAGTTAGATAAGCTGACATCTATTTGCCATTTTGACTCTTCTGATAGTTTTTTTTAGACATGTGGCCTTCCTTAAGCAATATTTTTCGGTGTTGGTCTTTTCATCATCTATTACTTGATGTATACTGAGTTTATTCTACGATTTCTTAACAAACAGACTCTTTTCAGAACAACGTTTGCCAATCGTGAAAGTTAATTAGTAAAATAATGGTTCGGTTCGCTCGACGGATCGTAAGCTGGCCACAAAACAGAGCCGGTAGCCCGAGAATGGATCAATTTCATAATATGTTCGCTTGAGTGGATAACTTTTAACGTTAACGACGAGGTAGAGTACACACCGAAGACGCTATTGTTTTTGTGGAGCAGAATAGCGAGGAATATCGGAACGAGTCCATTCGCCATCGCAACACTTAATTATGAATGATTTTACGAAAAGATCTTAGTTTGCGGACTTGAAGAAGCCAATTCGTGAAAGAATTGAAGCAGAGCGACCATCAAGCGCATACTATGTTCGATAAATGGGCCCGAAACGAGACAGCCACTGATCCCGATTTTCCCAAGCAAACTTTGTTCAGCGTTGAAACCCACTTTTAGTTAAATGGGTACGTTAATAAACAAAATTGTCGCATTTGGAGTGATGATAATCCATAAGCCATTGTCTAGACTTAGTCACGTCCTAAAAAGTTACTCTGTTTGCTGTGATTTATGGTAGAGGGAATCATTGGTTCATATTTCATTAAAAATTAACACGGTCATAATGTTACTGGTAATGTGGAGCACTATGTAGTCATGATTAATGGCTTTAGCCTATAGGAAGCCTGAATTGGAGGAAGTTGATGTGGATGATTTTTGTACCAAAAGGACGGAGCTATGTGTCATACAGCCAATGAAACAAATAAGGAATTAAAACTTTATCTCGTATTGGGCATGTGGGATGGCCTCCAAGATCATGAATATTTAGCTATTAAATTTCGACTATTTAACAACTAACGTATTGAAAGAGAATATGTGGCACGTTATTACTGACATACTACTAAAATTGTTGCAAAAAGTGGTAGAAAATTGGTCATCTGCGCTGGAATTATTCGAGGCAGCACCGATCACTTGTTCGAAATTATTCTGAAAATTTAGTGAATAGGTTCTTAATAATAAAACTGAATTCTTGACCATAGCATTAAATTATATTTGTCTTATTTTTTCTCGAAAACCAAACGTATAAAAATCACCGTTAAGTAATTAAACTATTGTACACTTTGCATCATGATACGAGAGATTATGAATAATAGGTGTAACTGTGAAGTTCTCCATGTACTAATGTGCGTATCTGAGATGGAGAATTAGATATATAATTTATTTAGAAAATACTTGGAGCGAGGAATTAAAAATGTAGATTAGTGAAATTTATAAATCTGAAACTCTTGTTTTTGCCAATTAGTCTTTCTTAAGCAAAAAAATCTGTCTTAATCTATCAGAGTGTAAACACAGGCAAGTGTTAAAGTTCTTGTGTATTAGGTAAGGAATGGAAAAATACTAATGAAAGCAGCCTATTTAATTCTGTTAGTTTTCTAATAGGAGAATATGTTATAACTAGTTTCAGTATGAGCTACTCCAGCCTGGTCGGACGATTGATTTTACATTTTACGGTCAACAACTGATGAGATTGAAGCAAGCAATCGAAAAAACGGCCAGAACTGATTAACAAACAGGGCTTCATCTTCCATCAGGACAACGCTAGACCACACACATTTTTGATGACTCGGCAAAACCTGGAAGAGCTTGGCTGGAAAGTTTTGATGCATTCAACATATAGCTCTTACCTTGCAACATCGGACTACCATTTGTTTTGGACAATGCAGAACTACCTTAATGGATTAAAATTGGCTTCAAGAGAAACCTGTGAAAATTACTTGTCGCAATTTTTCGGCGAGATACCAGAGCAGTTTTACACTGATGGAATAATGGCTCTAGCGGAAAAATGGTAAAAATTGGTCGACCAAACTGTTTGGTTTATTAAAGTTCATTATATAATATAAGAAAATATAAAAAAATATGTTGAAATTTGAATAGAAATACGAAAAGACTTTCTCGACTTCCCTATATTAGTAAAGTCATAACAACAAGTAAGCTAGTTAGGCCTTTTCTTTTTGGTTTGAGGCCTAGAAATACTTGCCAAAAGTACAGCATTTTTAAGATTGGCATTACCGGACCACGATATTTTGCACATGCCTGTCACATTAACCGTGTCTAAGTATACCATATATGCCTCTTCATATGCATACATTTGGTTTAGACGGGTGCGTGTGCTCGAGGCAAAGTTACTTTCTTAAGTGCTGCTTTGCGAGTACATCAACATATCACCAGCTAGGCCAATGACAGCTGAAGTGCGAACCTATTGCCAAGCGAGTGAGCGCCGTACCACTTTAGCCGCTACTTAACTCTTTGGCTGCGGCACCGCCAAGCAACTTAACTTGTTGGCTTGAATGTGTAAAGATGAATTATGGCTTGAAAAGGGTCTGTCTGAAGCGCAAAAAGAGAAAAATATAAAATTCTGAATTTTATTTGGCATTTTAAGGCATTTATGGGCAAATGCTTTTAGCTGCTTTTAAAGTTTTGTTTTCTGTATTCAAATATCCGACGTTTAATTTTTGGTAAGCAAAAAATATTTTCCATAAAATATGCAAAATATTGTCAAAATAACTTCTCTACTTGACAGCGCCTCAATTGTTTTGATAGTTACACCTGTCGAGTGACTATAAAAGCACTCCATAAAATATGAGCATCTCCACTCACAATGGCGTTAAATGTAATTTTATGCTCAAACACAATTTTATGGGACAATTTGATAGAAAAAATATTTATTTTACCTGAAAAATATTTAAGAGTCTTACTTTCAGTGGCCGCATCGTTGTCCAAAGTAAATGTTTTTCATAACTGAAACTAGAAAAATATTTGTTGTTGCTTTCTATTTAAGAGCAGTTCATACACGCAAAGTTAATAATGGACGTTGTCACTTTGTTAAAACATACACATTTGCAGTATTTTCCAATATTATACTGTATTCGAGGAAGACAAGTTTACTGTTAAAAATCATACCAGAAATATAGAAGTAAGAAAGAAATAGAAAAATATAGAAGTTTTAAATAAAGCTATCGAATCTACATATTTATGTTTCAACGTTGTCTTTATTGACCTTTTTTTAATTTCAGCTTGAGTAGTTTCAGTAGAATTTTACGGCGTGCTTAAAATGTAGCTCTTACAACAGCCTGACAAATGATGATACATTGGTATCACGGTCGCTACAGAATCCAAAAATACCTATAAATTGAAACATTTTCAGACCAAACTTGATGTTTCAGCAGAACTTCCAGCAGAAGAAAGAAAAGTGCTTCAAACGAATATAAAACAAAAAGTTAAGTCACTCTTGTATTTAAGTCTGTCTCCAATTAGAAACACCTTTACTAAATGGAGCTTGAACCACCATAAGAGATAATCTTAAGATGGTTTTACTTGCATGGAAATATTTCACAATTCTTTCGAACCCTAACATAGCCTACCAACTTGCAGTTGCACTTCCATGTTGGTCCATTGTCGATTCCGCTTACGGTTCCCACTTATAAAGGAAATAATTGAAAAGTTCGTATGCAGGCAGATTTACAATCTATCAAGTAAGTCGACTTTAATGAAAGATTTCGCTCTAATTCCTTCACGAGCCGATAGAGGGAAGATCCCAAAATGTCGCAAACAGCGGCTGCTAAATACATGAGAAAGTCGAAGGCATTTGTACAGAAGTAGATATAGCGATATATAGTGGCTAAAAATGTCGATGATTTACCAGAACGTGGTTTGATAGGAAAAGCGTACAAAAAAGATGAAAAAAGAACAGTGAATCTGATTTCGCGGAATCCTGCTTTAACACTGCGGCAAGGACAAGCAAAATTAATGGCAAAAGGTTTAGATATATCCTACGAAACTAGCCGAATTCTTCTTAGTACTCATGATCTGAAATGGCGCAACACAATGAAGAAGCCTCTTTTGACTGAAAAGCTTGTGACAAAGCGACTCGCTTGGGCGCATGAGAATATTGATAGAGATTTTGAAAATGTCAATTTTACTAATGAATGTTCTAAATGAGCACGTTTTGTCCTCATGGGAGCCTGGTCAATTTCCACCAATAGGCTTGTTCAGCGGACCGTAAAACATGGAATAAAGGTGCATCTTTGGGGCTGCTTCTCAAAGTAGGGATTCGGCACTTTTACCTCCTTACTGGCAATCTAAATGCCGAGAAAATGATAGAAACTACAAAAAGGCTTTACTGCTATCTGCCAAACGATGGTTTATCAGAAAAAATTAGGATTGGATTCTGCAGGAGGACAACGATCCCAAACACCGCAGCAAGCTCTGTACTCAGTGGAAAACTCAATCTGGCATCGTTACATTGGATTGGCCGTCGCAGTCGCCCGATGCAAGCCCTATTGAAAATCTGTGGGCATATATTAAACAGAAGCTTCGTGGAAGACGCACATACACTTTGAAGCAGTTGTCTTACGAAAGTCATCGGATCTGGAGATCCTTGCCACTAGAAAACGCTGTCAAATTAGTAGAAAGCATGCCTCGGAGATGCCAGGCAATCATAGACGACGGTGGTGACTAGACATATTATTGTTCAAATTGCTTCATTGTTTGTAATGTGTACAATGTATATTTAAATATAAAAGTTTCATAAAATAGTTTTTTTTATAAACTAACACGATCACGCTCTTACTTGACAGACTGCATATATTCCATTTATATCAAAGATATAACGAAGGGCTAAGTTTAGGTACGACCGAGCATTTTATATACTCAGAACTTGCAATGTTTTCAAAACTTTATATTAAAAACTGTTACGAAAGAATTAGACACTCATTGTTCAAAGAAATCGTAAACGGATTAAAATTCAATTATGAATCTTTTTAACTGATGCATATTATAAGTCATATACTTATATTAGTACATTTAGTAGAAATTTACTGTTATATTTTCACTTACAGCATTAAGCCAACAGGATTTTTATACTCTTGCAACCTATTGCTACAGAGTATAATAGGATTGTTCACCTAAATTCCTATCGATATTGAGGAAATAGGCACCTAGACACCGAATATTTGGAGCGGTCAACGTGTGAGCTATATAATTAAAATTCTGAGATAATTCTTCTCTAATAATAATATGTCTGTATTTGAAATCATATATCGGTTAATATGTGAGTTATATCCATGAAAATGAGAGAGCATGTTTTACTCATAGCAATGTATCTTTGTGCATAAAATAGATTAACTTGGTCTAGCCCTTACATAACTAAGGATTTCCGAATATCCGGCTGACTTTACTGTATATGATTGGTTTTTCGTATGTTGCGAGTTAATAGTACGTGGTATTGGGAAAAATAGATAAAATCGGGTAAATACTACCCCAACTATGTTCTGCAAATTTTAGTATAGAATCCCTTCTTTGGTCTGTTTTCTTGATTTGTGGTAAATTCTTGAATTATATACGAAACCAATCCAGTGACGTGAAGAATTATGTAACAAAATGACCAATGGCTTGTTAACCCTTTGCAACTGCAGCCAAATATAATTTTGTCCAATATGTCAACCCCGAATTTATATTCATTATACAGCCAGGGTGGCTGATGAAAGCCGCTACCAAAAAAAATTAAATAACTTTTTTTCTATTTAATGAATCTGGTTAATTTTTTTTTTATTTTGCAGATTGACTTTTACATTTAACAAAAATAGATAACTGCGACACTGAAACAAGAATTTGGATTATCCACCGCTATCACGCACTGGAGTCTGTAGTTTCAGTTCAAAGAGAGTATAGGCGCACGTTTCGCGGCAATCATCCGAGCAGATGGACCATAATGAGACTTGTAAACAATTTTGCCGAGCATGGGGCAGTCAGCAGAAAACCTTACCATCGAAACCCTTCAGTTCGAACGGAGGAAACAATCGCGGCTGTAGCTGCTGCCATACAAAACAATCCACGTGTTTCGACAAGAAGCTTATCTGCTCAAATGGGTGTAAGCAGACAGTCATTACAGTCAATTATGCACAAAGATTTGGACTTATTCCCATATAAAATTCAAATGGCCAAGAAACTGAACGCAGCAGACTTGCCGATTCGCTTGGAATTTTGCCAGAAGATGCTTCAAATGGTGGAAGAGGCTGGAAACATGTTGAACTGTCTTTTCATGTCTGACGAGGCCCATTTCGATTTAAACGGCAACATAAACAAACAAAATTGTCGAATATGGAGTGCTTCCAACCCACAGATACTCCATGAGACGGAATTGCATCCACTTCGTGTCACAGTGTGGTGTGCAGTTTCATCACGCTGCATTGTCGGGCCCTACTTCTTCGAAGAAAACCGTCACACCGTTACGGTTACTGGAGACCGTTACTTGAGCATGTTGAGAGAGTTTTTCTATCCAGAATTACGCCGAATGAGAATTTCTTTCAACTCTGTGTGGTTTCAGCAAGATGGTGCAGCTCCTCACATAGCCCAACCTGTTATGACAGAATTGCGACGAAAATTTCCCAATAAGCTGATATCCAGAAACTCCCCATTCCGTTGGCCACCCAGGTCGCCTGATCTTACTGCACCTCACTTTTTCTTGTGGGATTATTGCAAACAGGAAGTCTACAAAGCAAAATCAAAAAATTTGAATGAACTAAGGCAATCCATTCGAGAAACAATTGCGGCTATTCCTGTCTCAACTCTCCAAGCAGTAATGAACAACTTTTTGGTAAGATGCCGCACATGCATCAACGAGCAGGGGGATTTTGAATTTCATTATTTTTAAAACTAATTAAGCTATATTTAATAAAATTGAATGAGCTTTAACATGAATACAAGAAAAATGAATTCCATACACTGAAAAAAAAAATTATTTGAGTTTCTTAATTTAGCAAAATTCATCAGCCACCCTGTATACGTAGTCTAAGATAGCTGCCAGTTTGTATTTGTTTGAAGATTTTGTGGCTTGCGTATGAAGTTGTACATATTTGTCAACTTAAGCAACGTACGATATGACAGCGAAAGCATGTTTTCAACTAGGAAAGCAGACAAACTCCGATAAAGTGAATTTTTTATACGAATTGTCCTTCTGTTCAGCGAAAAGCATATGGGAATACATTTTCTATATGCTTTCATTATGCCTACGATAGCAAATCCTTTCTGCATCGGAGATTTTGTTATTTCGTGTCATGTGAAAACGTTATCGGAATACACTATTCGAACTCCGATACTTTTCCGCCGAATCCAGTACGATTCTTTCACTTTGGTTAATGCGTTCTTCATTTGTCCGTTTGCTTGTGTAAATCTGTCCTTTGAGAGGATAATTTGTGGAAGACTCGCGTACTTTGCCGGCTTAGACGGAATATATGTGCTGCGTAAACCTAGTTCATCCACGCTAATGAAATAGTTGCTCGTCTCCTGTTATTGCTGCGTTTGGCGTATATATTTCTTGAAGATTGTGTTTTATCATAATCCATATATCGTCAAGTGCTGCTGATTTATTCAACATCATACGTCTAGAACTAATGTAGCTCCATCAAAACGAACAAATCTTAGCAATCGAATGACATTGCAGCATTATAAATATCAAAATGTCTCGAATAACATTAATCTTTTGCTAGTACCACGTTGTTCAATTAGTTTTATCGTTTGATAAGAAATATTATGTTCGGATACACTCGAGCTTAGCCTTTCTTTATTTATTCCTGTTTGCTTTAGAATATCAAACCGATCAGGGTTTCCCGTAAGAGTTGAATTCTACTTTCTTTTAAAACATAACATCTAATGCAAACGTAGGTAACATTGTCATAATCCTTTTGACTTATTTCTAGTTCAACTTCCTGGGACTTTAAAGTATAGTAATCTTTCCATAAATAAATTAAATTTTGAGATCGTATTGGTACTTTTCCAGTTATATTGCGAACCAGTCTCTTAAAGGTAATAATAATTTGGTTTTAAAAAATAATAATAACTGTATATAAATAGCAATATGAGATATTACAGTAAAAGCTATAACTGTACATCACATCGGTCGCCATTATGACTCTGGCAATGCGTTTATCATTGGAAATGCAAGAATGCATTAGTTTGTCATACGTTAGTGCAAGCATCGGTCACATCCGGTGGGACTCATTAGTGCAGCACATATACCGTTACCGTTACGTAAGGTAAATATGAGTACATTAAATATTGTGGCTTATTGCACTTGCTGCTTGTATTATTATTGCCAGTCTTGTTAGTCTTACTGCTTTCTTGTACTATCTGCTGGCAATTTATGGATATATTTTTTCCTAGAGGAGCACTAAAACTATAGCATTTGAGTAATTTCCCAAGTAATACTTTTTTGCAGTTAGATATTACATAAGAGCCTTCGGCTTATTGCACGTGCTTGTTGCAGATAAAGGTTGCTGCTTGAGAGAGATCTCAATAACGACACACACACACACGCGCCAATACGTTTGTGCACAACTGTAAGCGAAAAACACATTTTCACCAACACTAACACAAACACACAATTACACATACTCAATACTGCCATTCTGCATCCTTGGAGGCATCAAAAAATTATTGCCACAACCAATTTTCCAATGGCCGTGAGGGCTCAAGTGCCCAACAGCTCGACTACTCTGGCATCAGTCAATAAGCCAACATACCAAGTATGTGTGTGTATATACATACATATACATGGATGCACTAATACTCTAATGCACTTGCAATTTACAGCAATTTTGCATTACCACATTTGCATTTCATGCCCCACAGGCCAGCAGTCAATACTTGTGGCAGCGACAACAATAAAACTGTCTATTTGCGTTGTAACAATGCAAATATGTGCAATATGGAGTACGATAATAACAACAACAATACTACGCATTAGAATTGTGCTTAAACTAGCTTTGTGTGTATATGTGCGTTTAAGCTTGCGTGTCAAAGCGGTTACAGGCTAATCGCTTCTGCACTCTTGCATATAATCTTTGGGGAAATTATCGCAAAAATTTCGACAAAATTTGAATTTCGCCAAATTACATATGTATATGTTGCATTTTAACATATAGCGCTTATATATACTTATATGTACAGTGTTGAGAAAAAAATAGTAACATGTTAGTGCACAGTGAATAAATAAAGTGAGGTTTAATAATCCCGGTTTACGCTTGAACTGTGGGGATATTTTAGTTTCCGGTTCGTCCGTCTTGGCTCCTCTGACTTATCTGGGGTTATATGATAAGTTATAATTTCAAACTTGTATATAAGCATATTAAGGAGTGCCTAAGAAAAGAAAGGTCGGCTTTATGGAGTGAGTTTATAGAGTTATAGATTCTTTTCTGAAAGACATTCAAACAAAAAAAAATCCACAGAAGTTTTGAATTTTTTTCTACTACCGTTTTAATAATATTAAACTGTAGGTTGTTTAATTATTGTATTCTGAACAGGGTATATTAAGTTCTCTGCCATACTTGTAACACCAAGAGAGAAGCGTCAGCGATCCCATCAAGTACATAAGATATGCGTGATGAGCTCAGTCGCCTTAAGCATGTTCGAAGGTCTGTTTGTCTCTCTGGCCAATCTGCATACATACGTAGGCTGCTATATATATTTCTGGACTAGGCAACACCAAGTGTTGCCAGGTGCAATCTGACATTTCCATTGGAAAGTTTGACATTTTTTAGCATAACATCACTCAGAACGTTTTGTCATTTAATCGTGAATTGTTTTATTTACAGGGAATTAAAAAATTCATCTCGGCCAAAAAATGGAATTAACTCGTGAACATTTTCGTGCGATCATTTTTCACAACTTTCGACGTGGATTATCACGACAAGAGTGCATCGATAAACTAAAATCTTTGTATGGCTATGAAGCACCATCTTATAGCACTGTGAAAAACTGGTACAACGAATTCAATCGTGACGGACGCTCGCTCAAAGACGAATTCCGTGAAGGTCGTCCAAAAACAGCCGTTGTGCCAGAAAACATCGATGCCGTACGTGAACTGATAATGCAAGACCGTCATGTAACATACCTTCAGATAAAGGCATGCCTATGCATTTCTCCCACCAGCATACATTCGATATTGCATGAACACCTGGCCGTAAAAAAGGTTTGTTCTCGTTGGATCCCGCACAATTTGACAATCGCTCAAAAAAAGGCTCGTGTGGATTGGTGTAAAGAAATGGTGAAAAAATACGATCGCGGTGCTTCAAAAGACGTTTATAAGATCGTCACAGGTGACGAATCATGGATCTATGCGTATGAGCCCGAAACAAAACAGCAATCGACCGTGTGGGTCTTCCAAGACGAGCCAAATCCAACGACAAAAAACAAAAAAAAAAAAAAAACATTTTCGTTCATAAATATGCCTATTTTCACTATTAGGCCAGAAATATATATAGCAGCCATCGTATAAGCGAACGATTCCTTCAGTTGATTGAGATATTGATATACAATTCTGCACACCTTCTTTTCGCCTCAAGAAACTTCAGCTATAAGCTATAGGGTATAACAACCATTCAAACTGATCGACAATAGTCAACTGCTTGTATGGAAATTTTTTTTATTTGATAAGATATCTGCACGAAATGTAGTTTGTTTGGGAAAGCGAAACGAAGATCTAAACATTCGATGGAAATTGATATCGATAAATGTTTTGTTGCCAGTAACTATTTTCAAGGTTCATCTGTAGCGCCAATACTAAGTCTCATTACGTTAAGTTATGCAAGCAGGCAATTATTATATATTCTATAGGTAACTCCGTTAATATCATTTCGGCACCCGGTTATATAGCAATAGAATGACATTAAAAGGCAGACCCGCCAGGGGCAACTGGATACACAATAGCTGACCCACAGCATTCAGGTCTTTCAAAGGTTGTTTAGAGCATATTTCTTGGAGCACAAGCAACACAGGGCATATCACAAAGTTGGTTTGGGGTACTATTGATGGTGGACTGAGCGAAAAGCTCCTATGTTTAGACAAAAGATAGCTTAGCAACATTGTAGAGGTCTTCACAGAACACCTATCCTTAAGATATCATCTTCATAAAATGGGAAAAGTTTATTCGGCGAAACACATGGTGCATGTGCGGAGGATGACGAGACGCTGGAAGATTATCTATGCGAATACTCAGCCTTCAGGCGGATGAGATGAGACATATTTGACGGCTTCCAATATTCCAACTTAAAAACATTGGGAAATTTGGCAGCTGTGGTGGGAAAGAAAAGAGTTTTTACTACATCCACAGATTTTCTGGATAGGGGTTGTATTGACTACTACCCGGGAGCACAATGACCCTAATGATGGCCTTAGTGCGGCAGCCTGTGGTCCGGCGCTTATGTGCCTTCTTTTTCATTCAACCAGCCAAGCCTCCTTTATATTGGATATGGAAAAGAGGTGATGATTTATTAATCACCTGAAACAATGAAAGAAAACACATCTTCTATATACAAATTTTCATATGTGTTTCTATTATTTTCACCACCACTGTATATGCAGCTACTCAACTGGAGTAAGGTTATGCTAGTATATATGCTTTCACATGCTGCAAATAATTGCATGCGGCAAAAACGCAAAGCAGCAACAGCTCAAGAAAGTGTCGGCCAACAACAACAACACCGAATTCTACTTTCCTAATTTCTAGCTTTTTCACTTGTTTCATTTCAAAGCTTTTTGCATTGTTCTTGTATCGCATGCAATTTCTTATTGTTTGTTGCTGATACACAAACACATACACATATATACCACACTTATTGCCGCACCGCTCCCTCCTTCCAGTGGCTGCTTATGCAGCTTTTGGCATTTCTCGCACCAGCACCAGCAGCAGTCGCAGTTGAATTCAATTCCCCAATGCATTTTGGCGAGAAAATTGCTTTCAAATTATGTTGTCATCCAGATATCTGTATTTGTGTATTGTTGTTGTTCTTATTGCTACTACAATGCATTATCTGCTTAGTAAGTGCTTACACACGCATTCGTGTTAACACACACATACACACGCATAACTGCTGGTATAACTGCACTCAGGCACACACACGTACAGGTTCGCACTTCATTTTGTGTGTATGTGTGTGTGTGGCGTGTGCATTTTGTTGTTAACACAATTGCAGTGGATACTGTCGAGCGGTCGTCGCCAACATGTCGACAATTTTGGGCATTACGCAATTACTTTGCCGCCGCCTCTAATGCACTGCTCTGCTCTGCTCTGCTCTGCGCCGCTCATTGCTCTAACTCGGTAAGTAGAATATTTTTGCCTTTTCGGTTGTTTTTGTTTCTCTTTTTTTTTTGTTCTTTTGGCTCTGCACAATTTCATGCCAATGTTGTGCTGTTGCTGCACTTTGGGAAATTTAATGGTCAAACAATTCAATGAAAATGTTGCTTACGCATGACCATTCAATTTTTCGCAATTTTCTTGTGTGATTTTTTTTTCTTGTTTTTTCCTCGCATTTTCTCTCTTTGCGCACATAAATTTGATTTGTCAAAAAGCAATTTTAGTAAAAGTACAAATCAAAAAGCTTTTACTCGTAATGTTTTATGTGTTGGTACACATGTGTGTGTGTATTTGTGTAGGGTGCGAATAAATTTTAAATGAGTTGTGTGCTGTAAATTAGGCCATAACATTTCGGAGATAAAAACAATAGCAATAAATATAATAACTTATTGCATTTACTTGGTTGCTGGTGTTAGAGTTCTGAGAACAATCAATGTCAGCAATGACTTGATATTTGCCATACAGCCAGTTTCTTTTTAAAGTGAGAGTATGAAAACGTTCTTAGCTTTTGTTTTTATTTTGATTTATAGTAGAGGAAGCATCGAAAGCCGGAGTGCGGAACTTTAATCCGCTAAACCTAACCTAATCCCAACTCAAGACTTTCCCACGGGACCACCGATTAAGTATTACTTATTATTAAGTGGGAGAGACAGGACATTTAAGTCCCCTCTATTATGCGGACTGACAGACGCCTAATTTGTTCAAAAGGTCTCAGTTTTGTCACTATGGATGGATGTTTTTATTGACGTACTTGGGTCACTAAATACATATATAGTTTCATTATAGGTTAACAACAGTTGTAAATAAAACTCGTATATTTTTCACAAACTTAATTTTGAAACTAAAAAAAAAAAACTACTGTGAAAATTTTTTTAGACTATACTCATAATAAGCACCTGACCGACCTTTCTATTTCATAAAATATCCATACGAAATTTGGCTTATTTTGGAAAGCGAAACGAAGATCTAGATATCCCATGGGAATTGATACCGATTATTGGTTGTTACCAATAGCTAGTTTCAAGATCTAAGACTATCTGTAGCGCCAATACTAAGTCTCAATGCATCAGATTATACAAGCAGGCAATTATTACACTTTCAGTAGGTAACTCAGTTAATGCATCTGAACACGCGGTTATGTAGGAATAGAAGGAAATAAAAAGACGGGTTGGCCCACTTGGGGGCACACGGAGCCATATCTGGTGATAACGATGTATCGATCGTATTCATTGCAATTAGGTTCTAAATTTGGTCACATTCGTATAAAATCCATGAATTTTTCTTCTACAATTCCGACAGTTTTCAACAGATGTTTTCACGCAAACACCTCAATACGGCCAAACTCCGTATTGACCGTCTGTCCCACTGGAACAAATCTATGATGCATCAAACCACGAATATCGAAAAAAACAATAAGCATCATCTTGATTTTTCTGCGGTGTAGCATGGCTTTTTTTGATTTCGGCTCGTTTTTCCCCTCCATTCCGTTTATTGTTGGCATGTTTGCATTTAAAACTCATTAGAGCCATGTCTCATTGGCAATTTTAATTCTTTTCATGAATGTGAAATCGGAATTCGCACGACCAAGAATGTCAAAAGAGACATGTTTTCCCTATTCCTTTTGAAGAAAATTCAGCTTTACCAGGACGATTCGAAGATGAACACGTTTGATACCAAAAATGTCTACCAAAATCATTCGAACGAACTCACGTGAGAAGTCGAGCTCTCTTGGAATACCTCTAACATAACCTGATAAGTTTCAAGCAGCACATCCTTCACTTTTTTAATATTGTAAGAAGCATGAAATGGCCTCACACAGTTCCCTTATACAGAGTTGTTGATTAGTGTTTTCAGAAAGCAGTAGTGCAAACCGAAAAGATAATCGTTCGGTTGTATGTTATGATTGCAGCTTCTCGACGTCGAACCTTCCTTTTATTTGTTGCCATGCGTTTTTTGCTGCACAGAGGCGGGTGCAAATCTTGACTGCAATAATATAGTGGTCCGAGTCGATATTAGGACATCGCAGCGTACGCACATCTAAACCACTGAAGACGTGTCTTCCGTCTATGACAACATGATCGATCTGGCTGGTGGTTTTTCGATCCAGAGACAGGTAGGTAGGTAGCTTGACGTATTTTCTTGTGCTGGAATCTATGTAGTACTACAGATAACCATATTTCGGGCCCCGGCGAAGTCGATCAGCCTTAACCAATATCTTTGGTCACATCGTCCTTCTCTTCCGTCGGGGCGTGGGCGCAGATCTGCGAACGGATGTTTTCTGGCTACCCAGAGAATACTTGGTCAAAGACCGGAATTCGTGAGCTGCTTGAGCCATATGTAAAAGAATCGTTTCTGGCCACTCCCAAGTGAATAACAATCAAAGAACTTTTCTCACTTGCATGAATGTGAGAACATGACTCCATTCTTCAGTACTCGAGGTATTATTTGAGACTTAAATGTTCTTTTATACTTTTTATTATATGGATTTTCAGTTCTGTTTTCCGAATTAGTATCACCTACAAAAATGTTACTCATACGCCATGTAGTATATATGCGGGATATATTATATTTAACTTTGTATTTGTACTTATTTGTTGTCTTTTCAGTTGTATAATGTTTATTTATGCGCATATGTATTAAATTATCTATTATAAATATGTCATTTATATGGTGCAGATGCTTCCGTTGTTGTATATGTCGAGCTACAGATACGTGGTCAAAATAGCTAAGATTCGAGGAAAACTACATCGGTCAAAAATGACAAATTTTTGGTTTCGGTCTTCAAGTCCAAATTTGGATTTTAGGTATCGAAATAACTAGAATTTTTATTTAAAATTTTTGTTTGCATGACACGAATGTGACTGATTTGCCCATACGAACACAAAGGAACTACGAAGAATGCTATAAAAATAAATTTTAATCACAAAAAAAATGTCTTCTAATTTTTTCTGTAGGTGAAATTTTACATGCAATAGTCAGAACCAAATTATTTCGATCGGTATTATTTAATTTTAAGCTTACAAAGCATTACCCAATTCAATGAAGTTTTTAAATCCGTCGCTTCTGCGTATACAATTTTCCCTGAGATCGTTAGCAAACGATATTAACAAACGAAACATTAAATTGACGTATTTGTATGATGAATAAGTCACAGTTTCTTAACTCGATTTGGATAGATGTTAACCTATATAGATTTCAAAACTTGACGATTTCTTTAATAAAATTGCTTCAAATACGTGAGAAGGATTGCTGGGCCGTCTGGGTTTGAGAATACTAGGGTTTTAACTGATTTTTAGTACCAATATTGTTGACTGGTTAAGAAGTTATACTCACTTAGAATTTTCAATAAATTTCTTTTTATACCCTGAACAGGGTATATTAAGTTTGTCACGAAGTTTGTAACACCCAGACGGAAGCGTCGGAGACCCTATTAAGTATATATGTATTTATATACATCAGTGTGTTGAGCTGAGTCGATTTGTATGGAAAACTTTTGCATTTGACAAGATATATTCACAAAATTTGGTATAGATTATTTTCTAAGGCAATAATATAATATCCGAAAAAATTGTTCAGATCAGATCACTATAGCATACAGCTTCCAATTAAAATGAACAACAGAAATGCACCTGTGAAGGGTATGTTAGCTTCGGTGCAGCCGAAGTTAACGTTTTTTCTTGTTTTACTAATACTTAGTCGTAAAATACAGTTAAAGGATAATATGAGCACAAATTTTTGGGTCAATAAGTTAAAAAGTTTTCCCAACACAATTTGGAGAAATCGCTTTTTTCGGTCCTCTAACTATATGTGGAGGATGGAATCATATGTAGAAGTTCACGCAAGTGAGGAAAGTTCTCTGATCGCCATTCACTTGGGAGTGGCCAGAAACGATTCTTTTACATGTGACTCAAGCAGCTCACGACTTCCGGTCTTTGACCAAGTATCCTCTGGGTAGCCTAAGAACATCCGTTTGAAGGCGAGCTAACGTGAGAAGGCGAAATATCCCCTACATAGGGTTGTGCGCTGGGTTTGGGACCCGCCACGTAAAAAAACAACCCCAGCGAATAGCAACAACCAGCCTCGGATGAGAGACCCCCCTTTTGATGACGACCATGGAAAACGAAATAAGGACTACGAATTGAGGGCATGCACCTGGAATGTCCGGTCCCTTAATTGGGAAGGTGCCGCTGCCCAGCTGGTTGATGTCCTCGTGAAAATAAAGGCTGACATCACCGCCGTCCAAGAAATGCGATGGACGGGACAAGGACAAAGACGAGTAGGTCCTTGTGGCATTTACTACAGTGGCCATATAAAGGAGCGCAAGTTTGGTGTTGGATTCGTGGTGGGAGAGAGACTCCGTCGCCGAGTACTATCATTCACTCCGGTGAATGAACGTCTAGCCACAATCCGCATCAAAGCGAGGTTCTTCAACATATCGCTGATTTGCGCCCACGCCCCGACGGAAGAGAAGGACGATGTGACCAAAGATGACTTTTATGAGCGCTTGGAGCTCGCTTATGAGAGCTGCCCCCGCCACGATGTCAAAATCGTGCTTGGCGACTTTAACGCCAGGGTGGGCAAAGAAGGTATCTTTGGCACTACGGTCGGTAAATTCAGCCTCCACGAGGAAACATCCCCAAATGGGTTGAGGCTGATCGACTTCGCCGGGGCCCGAAATATGGTTATCTGTAGTACTAGATTCCAGCATAAGAAGATTCATCAAGCTACCTGGCTGTCTCCGGATCGAAAAACCACCAACCAGATCGATCATGTTGTGATAGACGGAAGACATGTCTCCAGTGTTTTAGATGTGCGTGCGCTCCGAGGTCCTAACATCGACTCGGACCACTATCTTGTTGCAGCTAAGATTCGCACCCGCCTCTGTGCAGCAAAAAACGCACGCCAACAAACACAAGGAAGGTTCGACGTCGAGAAGCTGCAATCACAACAGACAGCCGAGCGATTTTCTACTCGGCTTGCACTCCTGCTCTCTGAGAGCACTCGTCAACAACTCGGTATAAGGGAACTGTGGGACGGCATTTCAAACTCCTTACGTACAGCTGCAACCGAAACCATTGGTTTTCGGAAGGTGCAAAAGAACAGCTGGTACGACGAGGAGTGCCGTGTCGCAGCGGAGAGAAAACAGGCTGCCTACCTCGCAACGTTACGATCGACCACAACACGTGCGGGATGGGATAGATACCGAGAGTTGAAGAGGGAAGCGAGACGCATTTGTAAACAGAAAAAGAAAGAGGCCGAAATGCGTGAGTACGAAGAGCTTGATAAGCTGGCCGACAGGGGTGCTCGAAAATTCTACCAAAAGATGCGGCGGCTTACAGAAGGTTTCAAGACCGGAGCATACTCATGTAGAACCCCCCAAGGTGATCTAGTCACCGATGCCCAGAGCATACTTAAATTATGGAGGGAACACTTCTCCAGCCTGCTGAATGGCAGTGAACACACAACGCCAGGAGAAGACGAACCCGATTCCCCAATCGATGACGATGGAAAAGACGTTCCATTGCCCGACCAAGAAGAAGTTCGAATAGCAATTACCCGCCTGAAGAACAACAAAGCGGCGGGGGCGGATGGATTGCCAGCCGAGCTATTCAAACACGGCGGCGAAGAACTGATAAGGAGTATGCATCAGCTTCTTTGTAAAATATGGTCGGACGAAAGCATGCCCAACGATTGGAATTTAAGTGTGCTATGCCCAATCCATAAAAAAGGAGACCCCACAATCTGCGCCAACTACCGTGGGATTAGCCTCCTTAATATCGCGTATAAGGTTCTATCGAGCGTATTGTGTTAAAGAGTTAAGCCCACCGTCAACAAACTGATTAGACCTTATCAGTGTGGCCTTAGGCCTAGGAAATCAACCACCGACCAGATATTCACCATGCGCCAAGTCTTGGAAAAGACCCGTGAAAGGAGAATCGACACACATCACCTCTTCGTCGATTTTAAAGCTGCTTTCGACAGCACGAAAAGGAGCTGCCTTTATGCCGCAATGTCTGAATTTGGTATCCCCGCAAAACTAATACGGCTGTGTAAACTGACATTGAGCGGGACCAAAAGCTCCGTCAGGATCGGGAAGGACCTCTCCGAGCCGTTCGATACCAAACGAGGTTTCAGACAAGGCGACTCCCTATCGTGCGATTTCTTCAATCTGCTGCTGGAGAAAATAGTTCGAGCTGCAGAACTTAATCGAGCAGGTACAATCTTTTATAAGAGTGTACAGCTGCTGGCGTATGCCGATGATATTGATATCATCGGTCTCAACACCCGCGCCGTTAGTTCTGCTTTCTCCAGACTGAACAAGGAAGCAACGCAAATGGGTCTGGCAGTGAACGAGGGCAAGACGAAATATCTCCTGTCATCAAACAAACAGTCGTCGCACTCGCGACTTGGCACTCATGTCACTGTTGACAGTCATAACTTTGAAGTTGTAGATAATTTCGTCTATCTTGGAACCAGCGTAAACACCACCAACAATGTCAGCTTTGAAATCCAACGCAGGATAACTCTTGCCAACAGGTGCTACTTCGGACTAAGTAGGCAATTGAGAAGCAAAGTCCTCTCTCGACGAACAAAAACCAAACTCTATAAGTCACTCATAATACCCGTCCTGTTATATGGTGCAGAGGCTTGGACGATGACAACATCTGATGAGTCGACGTTGCGAGTTTTCGAGAGAAAAGTTCTGCGAAAGATTTATGGTCCTTTGCGCGTTGGCCACGGCGAATATCGCATTCGATGGAACGATGAGCTGTACGAGATATACGGCGACATTGACATAGTTCAGCGAATTAAAAGACAGCGGCTACGCTGGCTAGGTCATGTTGTCCGAATGGACGAAAACACTCCAGCTCTGAAAGTATTCGACGCTGTACCCGCCGGGGGAAGCAGAGGAAGAGGAAGACCTCCACTCCGTTGGAAGGACCAAGTGGAGAAGGACCTGGCTTCGCTTGGAATATCCAATTGGCGCCACGTAGCGAAGAGAAGAAACGACTGGCGCGCTGTTGTTGACTCGGCTATAATCGCGTAAGCGGTGTCTACGCCAGTAAAGAAGAAGAACTATATGTAACCCTTTAAGGGACTAGACTAGTGTGGCACTTAAAAAAAAATTACTACGTCACCGCAATAAAAAATCTATCTAACAATAATATATTTTGCAGGGTAAAAGATAAAAGTTTAGAATATTTGACAATTTCATATGCATCATACATCAATATATAAAAACACATGCAAATCATTACCAATTGGTGTAAAACATAAACAAAAACAATTATTTCAGCCGCAACACAAGCGCTAACAGCAAGCTTAAGCACAAGCACACACGTACACGTATGTTCATGTAAGTATAGGTTTTTGTATGTGTGGCCTATTTGTAAACAGGCTAAATCGCTTGTTATTCCTACCGTCTGTTATTACTGTTATTCCAAACAAATTGAAAGACAATAAATGGAACGTTCAGTCATATGGAAAATTGTAATATTCACACAATTTAATTAACAAGAACAAATATTGTAACGCCAAAGCAATGCCACGGCACACGCGAAAGGGTGGCAAGTGCTTGAGTCAGGCAGTCGACGGGTGTTGGAGCTGAGCGGCTGCGACAAAGGCGGTTGAAAAGCGGCAAAGAGAAAATAAGAAAATGTGAGCACAAACATGGGCAAACAAACGACAGTGCAAATGATGAAAATCCCTTGAACATAACCATAACGCAATCAAATACAAACAAAAACAACCATATTCACATAACCTCACATTCACACTAGTCTCTCACATCAATATTGCCAACTTGCCGGAAGCAACGTTACAAATTTGAATTCATAACTCTGTTCTCGGCGCAAAGACGTTAATACAGTGGTTCGAAGTTGACAGTCTAATGAGCCAAGCATTAACCCTGTTTGGTTCTTAGCACTGCCAGATGGTGTGCTGTTACGCAGTTCCTGTGAAGTAAACACATTTCAGAACACCAATGCTTGACGTGAATTTCAATAGATTCTGCGACCTCACAAATGTTACAACTTTCAGTATCTTATATACATATATCTTGAGACCGCACAAGAGATATTTCATTGTTTCCTTGGTGTGTTGCTCTTGATATTTCCTGCAGTCTTCTCGATCTGTCAGCCTCATTTTGCAGACCTATGCCACCATACTGTAATCAGTGAGAATTGAAATGAGGAATGCAATATACTATGCATAAATGCTATATACTGTTCATAAAGTTAGTAAACAAAGTCCCTTATCACTTTGTTTTCAACATTTTTGGCAGGTTTACCTACCACCTTCTATGCTGGCACTTTAAGTAACATGATATAATTAGGAGAATAGTTTTCTAAATTTTTTTTTTCTATCAGATTTAACGCAGATGTTTCTTCAATTCACCAATTGCTGTTATACCATAATTAATTGAGTAGCAAACTGAAACTTACCGTGAGAGTACATGTAGTTTTTAATTCTCTATTTATCACGTTCAACTTTCCTGAGAAGAACTTAAACTTAAGCAACATAAGAACTTAAGTACATTAAGAATCTAAATAGAATAAAACTGGGATTGTCCAAATATATTATCTATCAATGGAACCAATCTCAATGTCGTTGCGAACTAAAGACAGTTCTCTGATAGGGAATGCGAATTTTTAAGGAATGCTAATTGTTGCTTTAGACAGCGCTTAATGGACATTCTTAACAAGTCTCATTAGGGTGTTCATTGTTCTCCAAGTTGTTATTTCTTTTATAAGCAAAAAATGTACTATATTCATATAGTACACCATGTCGCATGAGGAACACGGAATGTATGTATAACTTACTTGTTAGAATACTATATTATAATTTGAAGTATGTATTACTGTAACTGCGTATAACGTACACGTGAAGATTTTGCATTTGCAGACAAAACAAGAGAAAGGCCGAAATGAGTACGAACACCTCGACAAGTTGGCCGACAGGAGTAAGGTTTGAAAATTCTACGAAAAGATGCGGAACCAAACAGAAGGTTTCAAGACCGGAGCATACTCTTGTAGAACCCCCCAAGGTGATCTAGTTACCGATGCCCAGAGCATATTGAAATTATGGAGGGAACACTTCTCCAGCCTGCTGAATAGCAGTGAAAGCATAACACCAGGAGATGGTGAAATCGATTCCTAATCGATATCGATGGATCAGACGTTCCATTACCCAAACATGAAGCGGTTCGAATAGCAATCACCGCCTGAAGAACAACAAAGCAACGGGAGTCGATGGATTGCCGCCCAAGGTATTCAAATACGGCGGCGAAGAACTGATAAGAAGCATGCATCAGCTTCTTTGTAGAATATGGTCGGACGAAAGCATGCCCGACGATTGGAATTTAAATATGCTTATCCAATCCATAAAAATGGAGACCCCACAATCTGCACCAAGTACCATGGGATAAACCTCCACAACATCGCATATAAGGTTCTATCGAGCGTACTGTGTGAAAGATTAAAGCCCACCGTCAACAAACTGATTGGACCTTATCAGTGTGGCTTTAGACCTGGAAAATCAACAACCGACCAGATATTCACCATGCGCCAAATCTTGGAAAAGACCCGTGAAAGGAGAATCGACACACACCACCTCTTCGTCGATTTCAAAGCTGCTTTCGACAGCACGAAAAGGAGCTGCCTTTATGCCGCGATGTCTGAATTTGGTATCCCCGCAAAACTGATACGGCTGTGTAAACTGACGTTGAGCGGCACCAAAAGCTCCGTCAGGATCGGGAAGAACCTCTCCGAGCCGTTCGATACCAAACGAGGTTTCAGACAAGGCGACTCCCTATCGTGCGACTTTTTCAATCTGCTGCTGGAGAAAATAGTTCGAGCTGCAGACTTTATCGAGCAGGTACAATCTTCTATAAGAGTGTACAGCTGCTGGCGTATGCCGATGATATTGATATCATCGGCCTCAACACCCGCGCCGTTAGTTCTGCTTTCTCCAGGCTGGACAAGGAAGCAAAACGAATGGGTCTGGCAGTGAACGAGGGCAAGACGAAATATCACCTGTCATCAAACAAACAGTCGTCGCACTCGCGACTTGGCACTCATGTCACTGTTGACAGTCATAACTTTGAAGTTGTAGATAATTTCGTCTATCTTGGAACCAGCCTAAACACCACCAACGATGTCAGCCTGGAAATCCAACGCAAGATTACTCTTGCCAACAGGTGCTACTTCGGACTGAGTAGGCAATTGAAAAGTAAACTCGTCTCTCGACGAACAAAAACCAAACTCTATAAGTCGCTCATAATTCCCGTCCTGCTATATGGTGCAGAGGCTTGGACGATGACAACAACCGATGAGTCGACGTTACGAGTTTCCGAGAGAAAAGTTCTGCGAAAGATTTATGGTCGAATATCGCATTCGATGGAACGATGAGCTGTACGAGATATACGACGACATTGACATAGTTCAGCGAATTAAAAGACAGCGGCTACGCTGGCTAGGTCATGTTGTCCGGATGGATGAAAACACTCCAGCTCTGAAAGTATTCGACGCAGTACCCGCCGCGGGAAGCAGAGGAAGAGGAAGACCTCCACTCCGTTGGAAGGACCAAGTGGAGAAGGACCTGGCTTCGCTTGGAATATCCAATTGGCGCCACGTAGCGAAAAGAAGAAACGACTGGCGCGCGGTTGTTAACTCGGCTATAATCGCGTAAACGGTGTCTACGCCAATAAAGAAAAAGAAGAAGATTTTGAAGACTATACAAAATGGAGGATAATAGAGCAGTGTAGATAACATTTGAAAAGAAAACACTTATAATAGCGAACTTCTACAACTTGCGAGATGGAGAAAAACATTCAGGTAGTACTTTAATATATTATACAAGTTATTATAAAAGTGCTAAGTTGGGGTGTAGCTGAAAATTGTTACTCGCAAGATAAATAATAAGCTAGGTAATTAAAACACGCCTTCTTATTTTCATTCAGACCACTCACATCTTACCAGATATACGTGGTATAAAGACACCTGGAAGTTCCAAAATCGTTGTGTATATGGGGACTAACTGAAGTATTACAGACATACTAATGTCAGAAAAGGATTATCCCTGAATTTCAGTCATACTATATATCTCACAAACTGACCGATATTTTCGATACAAACTCAACCATTGTCTCTAGGGTCCACATCTTCGGTACCTAGGGGCTTTGGTTCGATTTGCAAAAGTTGTGATCATAAGGTGAAATATTTCAAAGGCCCTATTCGTGTACAGTTTCATCCCGTTATATTAATTTCTTCTTGATATCTTTACTGGAAAGTGAAAGAATACAGAACTTTGCTTGAAATCGGTCAAGCAGTTTAGGAGTTACCTAAAAGTAGGCGGTGCCACGCTTATCGTCCTATTTTGATAGGATCTTTCTCATATCGTCTTTGGAATAAAACTTAATGTCCATGCCTTTATAGTTATTAGTTTATAGCGCTTTTAGTAGTTTTTAGCAGTGCAATTATGTGGGAAATGAGCAGGGATTTCGCTAATTTTCGCATAATTCGTAAGAAGTGTTGAAAGAAATTGTCCTGTGTAAATTAATGTTATGTATATTTATTGGTTTGGAAGATATATGCGTTAAAATTATTATGGGGCGGGGTTATGCCCACTTTTTTAGAATTTTCATACCACAGTCTCATGAAAATATGTTAATTTTTACTCAAGAGGCTCTTCGTTTGAAATATATGTAGCTGATATACAGTCACTCGAATAGGCCAATTTAATATACTGAGTTTAACATTAAATCAGAAATGTGAGATTTTGACCAAACTTTTGATCAATCCCTTGGAAATTGAGCGCTAAACCATATAGGTTTTAAGGAAGCTTGTCCATTTAAATTCTATAAAATATGTATATACGTTATAATGTGGGAATTGCGACCGACTTTGACGGTTTAAGGTGAGATGGAGAGATACAGTGCTAGGCTAATTACCCTACACCCTAATATTCAATCAAAAATCCGCATTTTGAAAAATCCGTTCTTTTTAAAAATTCAGTTGTTTATTAGAATCTTTACTCTCAGCTAGTATAAAGAATAAATACATTAGATTAAATTAAAAACAATTAAATCATTTAATGGTTTAGCGTAAATACTTTTTTACATCACCCGAATGTAGACTTCAGCATAAGCACAGCCTACAGCCTTTCCAAAAGAATCTGATATTTTGACGCTTAAGTTTTTTATTGAATGTACGGTTTTTTTGATTCTTAATTGAATAAGATAAGTACAAATTATTTGTAGAAAGAAACTCCCTTAATATTAAAAAAAGACAGCGTGTTTGGGACTATAGGTATTTTAAAGCAATCAATAAATAATTTGGTATAATCAAAAATCGTTATTGACCTTTTTTCAGTCACTTGAAAAATCAATAAATGCTAATGCCAATTCAATACGGAAAATGAAGGCACTTCAAAGTTTCCGAAATCTCGCCTATTCCTGGTAAAATTTTTATTGAACTTGATGTATTTGGTATTTTTGAGGATGTACGCTAACAACAATTCTGCGAAATAATACCAAGTTACGCACCACTGTGCAACATTTTAAAGACCTCCACTTCACCCTTTATATTAGCTTATATTCCATCACTGCAAGTGCTTAAGTAAATTTTGTGCACAAAACTTTGTGTGTGTGCCTCCGTATATATATTGAAAATCACTATGGTAGCAGCGACAATTTTCAACAATTGCTGTCAATCTGAGCTCAGCCGCCACGCAGCATACACAAACACAGATTTACAAGCGTTATTATGTGTCAGCCTGGTGCTACCCTTGCCATTGCTCACCGGCTAAACATCATAAATCCCTGCAAAATTTGCTCGTCTGTTATTGTTTTGAAAGTCTGCAACAACGACACCAACAGCAAGAACACAAAAGCAACAGCAACAACACAAAATCAACAGTAACAACACAAAGGCAACAGCAACTGTCACAAAACGAACAAACAGATTCTCTTAAGCTTGCAAAAAACGAAGAAAACAGTGACGAAAAATATGCCATTTTTGCATGCCGCGCGGTGAATGTGTCTCTCCGTGGACAGCAAGTGTTGAGGAAATTAAAATGTTACGCCCTTTCAGCGACTTCTTTCCCACCAAAACGTATTTCAGCGGATTTTCATTTTATTTCTGCTCTGTGCTCTGCGCCCGGTGGGTGACGGGGCAATATAATTTCGAGCCAATTTCGGCTTTTGCTTGCTGCATGCAGCGCGTTGTTGCAACACTTTGTTCCTTTTGTCCTTCAGCTCCTTTTATGAATGAGGTATGAGCGGAGATATTAGTGGGTGTATGTGTGTGTTGCGCTCGCTTTTCTTGTGTTTTACTTACATTGGTATTTAATCTCAGTTTTGAGTTGTTTATTGTGGTTGCTTGTTTGTTTATTTGTTGTGGTTGTTTTCATTATCCCTTTATTAGTTGTTTTACTCTGCGCAGCGCATTAATATTGTATAACACAACAACAGCAATAGTAGTGAAAACATAAATCGCTCTGTTTACTGTTGATTATTTGGTGTGTTGCAGCCACTTTACCGCACCTCTTGGCCCACAATTATTACGTTGCCTTGACGATATTACTTAGTGTACTTCTTTGGCACTTTTGTAATTGCGCAACGCTTTGAGTCGACTTAGCGGTGCGAGGTGTAGGTAAATTTCAATACCGCGCGTAATTAACTGCATTCGCAATTGATGTATTTTTGATGATAAGCCAGCTTCAGTTTCTTCAAAAGTTTCCATGAATATCGTAATAATTACGCGTTCGCAACTGAATGTTATTATCATTAAAAATAATTTGAGTTTATTGATTCAAGAGTTGTTCAGAATTTCATTTATTTGTTTAGATTTGGTCAAAATTTTATTGATATTAATGCGAACGAAACATTTTCCAATGTTTTTATATACAAAATGACAATCATTCCTAAAATGAAACGTTAACTTTTTAACAAGGATTTTTTAGTTTACTTGAACGAAAGTAAATATTAAGAACGACTCAGTTTACTTTTTCAATCGTTTCAACTGCAAATTCTCTTCACACACTGTTATTGGTTTAAGAAATAGACAAAATAAACTGCGATTATTTCTTCTTCCCAAGCGACCCTGGATAATGCTTCTACCTTGAATGCAACTTATGGTTTACGAGTGAAAACTTCAGATAACGACTGACATTGCTTCCAAATATCCCTTATATGACAACCAAAGATTAAGTGAAGTATCTGTAGTAACAAGCCTACAGATTAGTCTTCGAAGTTCTGAAAAGTGATCAGAAGTGCTCACGGTCCTATATTCATTTATATAGAGTTGGAGTAATTTAATTGTGAGCTTCATTACTTTAATACCATCTCATGTTCTTCAGAAACGTCAGACTAGAACACAAGACAGTGCTCCCAACAACTATTACACTGTTATAGCTGCCTTCCGACACCTACATATAATAAGCTGTAATTTATTGTTAAATGGTAAGAATAGAGAGAATAAATGGGTTTATCTTTAAGCTTGTTATCAGAGTTCACTTTAACGGTTTCAGATCAAACTGTCGAACTTCTGTAATCCAGATTTTTGATCATCGAATCTTTTGACAGCACACCCATATTTTCATACCCTGAACAAGGTATATGAAGTTTGTCAGGATCTTTGTAACAACCAAAAGGAAGCGTCGAAGACTCTATTAATATATACATATAAAGTTTCGATCACTTTAGCTACGTCTGTATCACAGTTCTCAACTTTGCACACATCCTTGCCTCACCAAGAAGCCACTCATTTGTCGGAACCACTAGTATCGAACTACCATATCCTATAGCTATCATACAAGCTGAATGATCGGCATCAAGTGCTTGTATTGAAAACTTATTCATTTGACGAGGTATGTTCAAGAAATTTTAGGAAATATTATGACCGAAGGCCTTACTATAGTATTCGAAGACATTTTTTCGATCGGTCTATTAAAGCATATAGCTAGCATACAAACTGACCGGTGAAATTCAAGTCCTTATATAGAAACTTCCTTTAGTTGTCAAGGAATGGACACGAAATTGGCATGGATTATTTTTCAAAGCAACAGTACAATATCCAAAGAAACTACTTACATCGAACTTTTATAGCACATAGCAGCCACACAACTGACCGATCAAACTCAAGTCGTTGTATGGAATAATTTTGTATTTGGGAAGGTATGACAAAATTTAATTCATGAAAATTATAGCAATGCCTTCGATACATTTATGCCAAATTGATTATTATCCAAGACATTGTTACTATTTTCGAACATATTGTTCATCCTGTAACACTACCTCTGTACGAAGTATGACAATTAAGTAATGAGACTGATTCCAAAAAACCGTATATTTGAAAATTATTCTACAACTCTGCCATCCCCTTCAAAGCAGTCACCTTGGGTTGCGGAGACAACCATTGTGAGCTTTGGAACGGCTAAGAACCCTATCACTACACACTCTTACAATTTTAGCATACGTTTCCGAAACTGTTTCGCCCAATCTGTCGCAAAATTTTATCGCGACGCGTTGCTCTTGATTTCGTTTTTCCATTTTCGTGACGAGCACTACAAACACACGTCTACTCAACTTGACGCAGCGAAACAACGAACTAAACAAGCTAGAACGATGGTACATATATCAATGGGAGGGATGCCGGAAAAAGAGAAAGGGAATTTCAGGTTTACCACAAGGGCGGCAAAATAAGTCTCATTACTTAATTGTCAAACCTCGTAACTTACAGCTGTCATCTAAACTGACCGATCAAAAAATACCTGTGACGGATTTTATTGCTTCAGTGCAACCGAGTATAAACAATAATAAATATTTTTATTTGAAGGCAATGTCAGACCCCGTGTGGCGAAGTTAGAAATACCAGTAGTAAGAGTTATGGTCACTGCGACTGCTTCTCATAAGAACTATACAATCTGGTTTTCCATAAATTTGTAAACCAGAGTCGGTTTTTATCTCTTGTCACAGATTCTTTATTACGTATAAGTTCACACCTGACATAGCCGAACAAAATCCAGCCCAACGGATTCTAATCTCAACATCTCGAAGAGCACTTAACAGCTTCTTTAGGTAAAGTTTCATTTCAATTTTATTAAATTAGCTTAATGGCTTTTTGTACCCAATATCCTGTAAATATATATCCTTTAATTGGTACTTATATACATGGGGAGCTCAAATTTTGAAGGCTGGAGGGCCTTTGCGGAATCTCTTTTTGTTCGCATTCAGATAGTTGTATTATCACTTTAGTCAGAAATGAGACTCATCAATACTGATGTCTGAAGGTATAAATAAAATGTAAATGTAAGTATACGGTTTCCATATACAGCCAAAGGCTTTCTAGTGCAAATCTTTATTCTTCAGCTTAATAGAAACTAGCAAATAACTCAAGTAAATGGTATCCTTGAGGAGTACTCGTATAATAAAAAATGTATCGTTCTCAAAGTATTCTCCAGGCAATGAAAACCCAGATTCTTTTCCAGTTCAGTAATATTTTTGCTTTTGATCAGTGTACTCTATAAGTAGTAGAATCCAAATTTTCCTTTTGTGCATATTCATAAGTTCAAGGCTTTTGTTTTTCAATTCTCGCATTTATATACAGTGGCGGACAAAAGTCTACATACACCCCCTGTTTTCTTCGATGTGAGAGTACAAAAACTTTTTAGAAAAATGTGTTGATACAGTTTTATTCTAATCTTCTTTCTAATAACAACAAACTTAAAAAATCCGTTAATTAATATAAAACTACAAATTTATGGAATAAAAACTCAAATATTGTGTTGACAAAAGTCTACATACAGTACAAAAATATCTTAGTTCAGTGCGAAAAACTTTACAAAATGCTAGTTATTAAGACGTTTTAGTATTTAGTTGGGTCCCCATTGGCATCTGTAACTGCTTGAAGACGCCGTGGCATTGATTCTGGAAAATTTGTCAACGCTGCAGATGTAATACTGTTCCAAGGTCCCAATATGCGCTCTTAGAGTATAGCAGAGCTAGAAATTTGGTTCTTTCTAATTCTACGCTCCAAAATCCTCCCAGACATGTTCAATAATATTCATATTTGGACTTTGAGGTGGTGTATTTAATTGACTTGGAGTATAATAAAGCAACCAATCCTTGACAATTTGCGCCGCATGCATCGGATCGTTATCTTGTTGAAATATCCAACCGGAACCCAGCCCTAAATTATCCACCAAAGGCTTCAAATTATGTTCCAACAGAGACTTATACTTATAACCGTCCATTTCACCTTCAATAAAGTCCGAATTTCTAACTCCAGAGGCCGCAACAACTCCCCAAACCATTACGCTGTTGCCACCGAGCTTCACAATTGATACTACGTTCTTCAGTTCAAGCGTGGCGTTAGTTTTCCATCAAATTTTAGCACTTTCATCACTACCAAAAAGAGTGAATTTAGAATCATCTGTAAATGAAACTTTTTTCCAAAAATCCATTTCCTTTTCTTTGTGTTTTTTGGCGAACTTTAAACGAATTTTCCGATTTTTTCAGAAATAAAAGGTTTCTTCCGTGGTGTTCTACTGTGGAATCCGTTATCGTTTAGATTTTTTTTTATTGTTCTTGGTTGGATACTCATTTGTGACGTACTTACTATGCGTTCGGCTATATTTGGAGCATTTACTTTTGGATTTTGGTCTACTTCGATGAGAATCAGGCTGACGTCTCTACGAGATTGTTTTTTTGGGCGTCCACTGCGCGGTTTATTTTAGTTGGAACCATTATTTTTAAAGTTTTTTAGAATTGTCTGTACTGTTGCTCGACTCAAGTTTAAAATTTTAGAAATTTCATCATATGATTTTTTTCTTTTCTTTCTTTTATCACCAAATTTCTTACATCAATTAATATTTCATTTCGCGGAGCCACTATAGCTATTGAAATGTTTAAACCACAACTAAATTCAATTAATATCAAACAATAATCATATTGAAATAAAAGAAAAAGGCTAACGTTACCTTACTGTTAATATAACAATGTACAAAGTATGAGATTTGAACTGTATGTAGACTTTTGTCAAAGCAATTTTTGAGTTTTTCTTCCATAAATTTGTTGTTTTATGTTAAATAATGGATTTTTTTAGTTAATTGCTATTATAATAAATATTAGAATAAAACTGTATAAATACATTTTTCTAAAAACTTTTTGTACTCTCACATCGAAGAAAACAGGGGGTGTATGTAGACTTTTGTCCGCCACTGTATATGCATGTATGTATGTATGTCGTAAGCATTTTAGAATATTTATGAGTATTTGCACTTAGCAAACCATTTGACATTTATCTTATTTATGGGTGATTTTGCCACCAAAGCACTTTAATTTCAATATCCGACTGGCTTTTCAAAGCACAAATCAAAAGTGCACATAAATCTCCAACACATAAATATAAATTAATAAATTAATGAAGTGTAAACAAATTAAAATTTAAGTAATATTGCTTACTCAATATTTTCTCTGTTCCACAACAATGCACTAAATCCAAATAAATCACGTGCCATGCATTACAAACAGACAAAACGCTAGGTAACTAATTGTAAATCATATTTAATGTAATCAAAGATAGCAAAATATGGCGGCAGCAAAATGGCTGCATGCTCCACACACACATACACATACCCACGTGAGTTTGAAGGGTCGCTACAAAGCGGGCGCAATGACAGTCGGGCGACAATGTAAGATTAATACTTGCTCGCAGTTCTCCCTGTGGTAAAGTGGAATAGTGCGATCTTGCTGAAGTTAGTACCAAGAATCGATGTTAGGATTTTTCCAGGTATTTCATACTTTGGTGGCAATGTTTCGAAGAATGACTACTATACTTACTATTAGTAATCAATCTTATTAACATGAGAACCAGTAAGAAGAAGAAGAAGTTCCCTGTAAATAGTATAATAATCGATATTTTTGTTTCTGTAGTCTTCAACTAAGCTAGATATAACGGTCAGCTTTTCTATTAGATGCGTTAGAGCCACTGAGCCGGATGCCAATTATTAAGATCAATCTTGAAACTTTCTTCTCGAAACCGATTGAAGCATGGAGTTCATCAACAACCTATTTAGTGAAGGAAACTAATTGAAACTATTATAGAGGGTGTGGTCGAGAATCCAGATATCGCCATATCGTAGTCAAGGTTACTTCAACACATTTGAAACCATTTTACAACAAATTTTGAATGATAGATTTTTCAAGTCAAATGCGGCCAAATAATGTCTGGAAGTCTGCATCTAGGTGAATCGGCAGGTTACACGTACAGACTAAAAGCACACCAAAAACAAACTTAGAAACTCAACTCGAAATTGAATTTGCTAAAATTAATTTTCGATAAATTATTAATTTACAACCTAACTACTCTCAAACTAACTACTCCAAAAGCGAATAGTACCAATTGTAAGCAGGTTAAAAATTCTATTTCGAAATGCTCATATATAGCAATGGTGCATGTTTTGTTGTTTTTGCATTTTCACTGCAATGGCTTTTGTTGTTGTGTCCACTTTCAAAGGTAATAAATCCGAGTACATTACTCATGCGAAACTGCAGGCAATTAGCAAATGTCTTGAAGGGGATTTAAACGGTACTTACACACTTCGTGCGCATGCATCTCGGCCATGGCCAAAACCTGAGTGATGAATTGTGCATGCTCATAGCACTATATTACGTCGGTATGTATGTGTGAGCATACGTTTATGTTTGCATGTGTGTACTTTAAAGGGATTTATGCACTCATATTGCTCGCAATTGTACAAAGATAATGCTAATTAATTTTGCATTGAAGCTCACCCGTAGTCATGAGTCACGCATATACTATATACTTAAATGCATATGTGTACGTAGTATAGAAGAATCTGTTTATTAGTAAAAATATGTAAGAATAACATGTATTGGAATTTAAGAAAAAGTATCTCGTAGGTAGGTATTTCGGAAATTTTTAGTCCAACGATAATAATTTTAGCATTATCAGTGGTCTTCAGCATAATCAGGAAGTGCCGGCTAAACAGCTATGACCATTTTCTCAGGTAAGATATGTCACTATTCAGACGCTTTAACTTTTCTTATTGTCATCGAGTTCTTCATTATGATGCGAAATTTCTTTTTCCGCGGTTTTTAAAGGATCACTTGCGTCACTCAAAATTCGTTATCTAAAGTATCATTATCTCATAACGACAAAATCGCTGGGTTTAACAACAAAACATAAAGAATTAATCCAAAATGGCTCTCAAAGAAACGTTCCGGACTTTTCAGTTTCTAAATTCTCCATGGCAGGCAAAAGCAAAACCCTCTTTCTTGAGCAGTAAAAACCAGGGGTCTGTGCCAAATGTCGCATTAAAGTAATCATTCGAGTTTAGCATACGCTGTTATATGTGAAGCACATAAAGTGCATCTGGCGGTTTTAACGATTAGTGAAATTATTCAGGAAAGGATGTTCATTAGATTTTGTGTCCGGAATAAAATTTCTGCCGAAACGTTCAGAATGTTGGAAAAAACCTTCGCTGATAAAAGTGTGGCGGGAGCAAGTGATTTTGATTGCTAAAAATTATTCAAAGATGGTCGAGAACACGTGGACGACGAACCACGTCCAGGACGGCCATCGACATCAACTGATGATCAAAACATCAATAAAGTAAAGGAATTGGTGCCTGAGAATCGCCGATTAACAGTCAGAGGTTTTACTGGAACCGTTGGAGCATCGAAAGAATCAGTAAAAACCATTTTGAAAAATCATTTGGGCCTAAGAAATGCGAAAGCCACGTCGCATTAATGTCTATGAAACAATGCTTTACGATCAGGATGAACAAAGTCTTACCTTTTTTTGCTCATGCACTGCAGACCCTATAGTTACCTATTCATACTGATTCCAAACTATTCTATAATAAAGACCTGTGTTCATGGAATATGTCATAAAGGGTTCAGACGATATTTTTTTCGAATTCGGTTCAGTAAGTGTGAAACTATTTACAAAAAAACCGCTAATCTTGTCGCTTGCTCCAAAAGATTGTTAGCAGTGATAAATACAGATACTATACCTGTACTATACTACAAGTCGTTCAAAATCAAAAAAGTTCTTGTGGGCAAAAACTTTTTATTTGTCAATTTACGAGGTTTGACTATTAAGTAATGAGACTGATTTTATTGCCGCGCTTGTGGTAAACCTGTGACCTTGAAATTCCCTTTCTCTTTCTTGTTTAGTTCGCCTGCTGCGTCAAGTTGAGTAGACGTGTGTTTGTAGTGCTCGTCACGAAAATGGAAAAACGAAATCAAGAGCAACGCGTCGCGATAAAATTTTGCGCCAGATTGGGTGAAACGTACGCTACAATTGTAAGAGTGTATGGTGATAGTGCTCTTAGCCGTGGAAACCAAACGTTAAAGGTCACAATGGTTGTCTCCGCGCGCCTTCCGCCCGAAAAAAGCTCGCATGAGCAAGTCGAAGGTGAAAACGATGATTATTCCCTTTTTTGATAGCCGTAGCCCTTTCATGCCCGAATTAAAGTGGCGCGAAGCTAAAACATTTTTTAGGACAGATATGTGTTAGTCTTAACTCAAGTATGAAGTGATTAAATTTCAAAGTCCTGAATGTCCTGGTTCGTTAATTACAGGATGTTGCCTATAGACAACAGCACTTTTACAAAATTATTTTAAACAAACTTAATACTTTTCCAATGATTTAATTTTATTTTCAATAACTATATTATGTTTATTTATTCATGTTTTCCCCTTGGTTTAACAATAAAACAGATATTTTAATCTTTTTAAGAACTTTTCGCGTAAACACCTTTTTTCGCGATCTTGACAATTCGCGATCTTGACAGTTTCACTCCACGAAAAACGCCTACTGAATGAACCCTTGCATAGCTTACGATAGAACAATTCACTGTAAGCTTACACAATAAACCAGACTACATAATGCAAAAAACCACGCGTCAAAAAAACTGATATAACAGGACTTAGAAGCATATATGTAAATGTTGCATATATGCAACATCGGCATGAGAGGGGTAGAATCGTCCACAATATGTAGATGGGATAGATACCGAGAGTTGAAGAGGGAAGCGAGACGCAGAAAAAAAAACAGAAGAAGAGGCCGAAATGCGTGAGGTACGAGCAGCTTGACAAGCTGGCCGACAGGGGTAATGCTCGAAATTCTACGAAAAAATGCGGCGGCTTACAGAAGGTTTCAAGACCGGAGCATACTCCTGTAGAACCCCCAAGGTGATCTAGTTACCGATGCCCAGAGCATACTTAAATTATGGAGGGAACACTTCTCCAGCCTGCTGAATGGCAGTGAACGCACAATACCAGGAGAAGGCGAACCCGATACCCCAATCGATGACGATGGATCAGACGTTCCATTGCCGATCATGAAGAAGTTCGAATAGCAATTGCCCGTCTGAAAAACAACAAAGCGGCAGGGGCCGATGGATTGCCGGCCGAGCTATTCAAATACCGTGGCAAAGAACTCACAAGGAGCATGCACTAGCTTTTTTGTTAAATATGGTCGGACGAAAGCATGCCCAACGATTGGAATCTAAGTGTGCTCTGCCCAATCCATAAAAAAGGAGACCCCACAATCTGCGCCAACTACCGTGGGATAAGCCTCAACATCGCATATAAGGTTCTGTCGAGCGTACTGTGTGAGAGATTAAAGCCCACCGTCAACAAACTGATTGGACCATTATCAGTGTGGCTTCAGACCTGGTAAATCAACAACCGACCAGATATTCACCATGCGCCAAATCTTGGAAAAGACCCGTGAAAAGGAGAATCGACACTCACCACCTATTCGTCGATTTCGAAGCTGCTTTCGACAGCCACGAAAAGGAGCTGCCTTTATGCCGCGATGTCAGAATTTGGTATTCCCGCAAAACTAATATCGCTATGTAAGTTGTTGTTGAATAATACTAAAAGCACCGTCAGGATCGGGAGGGACCTTTTCGAGCCGTTCGATACCAAATGAGGTTTCAGACAAGGCGATTCCCTATCGTGCGACTTTTTCAACCTGCTTCTGGAGAAAATAGTTCGAGCTGCAGAACTCAACAGAGAAGGTACCATCTTCTATAAGAGTGTACAACTGCTGGCGTATGCGGATGATATTGATATCATCGGCCCTTAACACCCGCGCCGTTAGTTCTGCTTTCTCCAGACTGGACAAGGAAGCAAAAGAAATGGGTCTGGCAGTGAACGAGGACAAGACGAAATATCTCCTGTCATCAAACAAACAGTCGTCACACTCGCGATTTGGCACTCACGTCACTGTTGACAGTCATAATTTCGAAGTCGTCTATAATTTCGTCTATCTTGGAACCAGCGTAAGCACCACCAACAATGTCAGCCTAGAAATCCAACGCAGGATAACTCTTGCCAACAGGTGCTACTTCGGACTAAGTAGGCAATTGAGAAGCAAAGTCCTCTCCCGACAAACAAAAACCAAACTCTATAAGTCACTCATAATTCCCGTCCTGCTTTATGGTGCAGAGCGCCTGGACGATGTCAACAACAGATCAGTCGACGTTGCGAGTTTTCGACAGAAAAGTTCGGCGAAAGATTTATGGTCCTTTGCGCGTTGGCCACGGCAAATATCGCATTCGATGGAACGATGAGCTGTACGAGATATATGGCGACACTGACATAGTTCGGCGAATTAAAGACAGCGGCTAGCGCTGGTTAGGTTATGTTCTCCGGATGGACGAAAACACTCCAGCTCTGAAAGTATTCGACGCAGTACCCGCGGGGGGAAGCAGAGGAAGAGGAAGTCCTCCACACCGTTGGAAGGACCAAGTGGAGAAGGACCTGGCCTCATTGGAATATCCAATTGGCGCCGACGTTGCGAAAAGAAGAAACGACTGGCGGGCGGTTATTAACTCGGCTTATAATCGCATAAGCGGTGTCTACGCCATTAAAGAAGAAGAAGAAGAATCGTCCACAAAGAATTCGTTCCACCGGAGAAAACTGTGAATCAAGACTACTATTGCCAAGTACTCGAAAGATTGCGAAAACGAGTCAACCGGGTTCGCCAAGACATCGCTCGTGATTGGATCCTTCGTCACCAGTATTTGGCCCCTAAAGAGATCGCCGTGTTACAACAGCCGCCTTATTCGATGTCACCCCGTGACTTTTTTTTGTTTCCTAAAACAAAATCGGTGGTCAAAGGAACCCATTTTGAGTCGATTACGGACATCCAGGCTGCCGTGACGAGAGTACTCGCGGACATTCCAGTCGAAGCGTTCCAGAAATGTTACGAAGCATGGAAAACGCGCTGGAATCACTGTATAGCTGCCCAAGGGGACTACTTTGAAGGGAATGGCAGAGTTGTAGAATAATTTTCAAATATACCATTTTTATGGAATCAGTCTCATTTCTTAATTGTCATACCTCGTATCATATTGTTGTAATTCAAACTGATCGATCAAAGTCAAGTTCTTATGTGGTAAACTATTTGACAAGATATCGAATTTTTTAACTGAGCCGACAAATAGCATAATCCTAATGATTATTGATACCTGTATCTGAACAAATTGGAGACCTTAACGATTTTAACAGAGTTGAACGCGTTACTCAAAGCAAAGTTGAGTTTCAGCAAAGTTGTGGGTGTCGATTCAGTTGTATGGGGTATTTTAAAGACCTCTTTTGTCAGGCCAAATCCACTCCGATTGATCTTTCGGATAATGAGCTGGATAGGGTACTGTGTGACATATAAAGAAATCTAGTTTCCTGATAGGTATCGCAAACGTTGCAAAAGACCTTTAGTGAATAATGAATAGAACCACAATTACCTTAAACCGCTGGCATTCTTTAGTCCAATTCAATTTCACGTTATATTTAAATTATCTATTTGCTTCATTAACTGGACCCCTCCCGCCGTTTTTCATCAGATCCAACATTCTATTTAACTATTTGAGCAGTTAAAGGGGCAGGATTTATCCTACACCCCAGGAGTATTGCTAGTATTTGCCTTTAACATAGTCAGTCTATTCTATTGGAAATATAAGTCAAAAGTAAAGACGAGCGATATATTATCAGAGAGAACATTTAGCATTAGGTTGTTCGTCATGAAAAAATTTATTTCAATTCTATTTCATTTCATTGTCCCACTTTCTCATTTTTCTCAATTAATTATTTATTATAATTATCACTTTCTTTGTACCAATATCTAAAAGTCATTTACTTTACATAAGCATAATAACAGAACAACAACATGCTGTCATTTCTCGCAGTACGTGAAGTGTAAAGTTATTGCGTTGCGGCGAAAAGAACTTGAACGCCAAACTATTTTAAGTTGAACAAGTTCGAGATAAAGCACGTACTGACATGCGATGTCTACACGCGCACAACTACATAAAAGCGGCCGATAAAAATTCGCTTCCACAGTCAGTGGAGTGACTAACGGGCAGCGATGCACTAGACACCACAAAGAGCCGCCAGAGCAAAGAACCGGCGAGCGGAAAATCGCCATTTACCAAGAAAATACGCTTACGTATACATATATACTTATGCATATATATACACACATATATAAATAGATAGATACGTGTGTATGTGTGCGTGCCGGTAAACGCTGTGAGATGTCTCGCCGCGACTGCTTGACTGGGCACACGCGCAGCAGCTAAAGCCAAAGTTATCATGTCAATGGCAATAAAACGAGCTTAGCCCACGTCAATGGCGAACAATGACAACAACAGCAACAATAATGCATTTTTAGTTTTCTTCAAGATAACTAGCATATTTGTATAAGTAGCTGTGCGTGTGTATGTGTCAATTTGTGCTTGTCTGCGGCTGCATATTTCGCAAAAGTTTTTTAACGCTCGTCCGGCCAATAGTTGCGTTGATAAACAAACACAGCTGCAACTGACAGTTAACACCGAACTCACATTATAAATTGCCAGGAG